>NW_027328094.1:0-63652 GCF_047675955.1 Chlorocebus sabaeus | reverse complement strand
CGGTGAAAACCGGTTTGAGACCGTCTCATCCGGTTTGAGCTGGTCAAAACTGGTTTGAGCCAGTCTAATACGGTCAAAACATGTTTGAGCCGGTCTGCTCGGATTTGAGTCCGGTTTGAGGCGGTAAAACCCGGTTTCGGTGTGGTTTGAGCCGGTATTTTCCGTTCCGGTTTGAGTCCGGTTTAAGCCGATCAAAACCGGTTTGAGCCGGTCTGGTCCGGTTTGAGTCCGGTTTGAGCCGGTCAAAACTGGTTGGAGCCCGTCTGGCCTGTTTTGATCTGGTCAAAACCCGTTTGACACTGGTTTGAGCCGGTCAAAACTGGTTTGAACCGTTCTGGTCCGGTTTGATCCGGTTTGGGCCTGTCTGGTCTGGTTTGAGCCGGTTCAAAGCGGTTTTAGCCGGTCTGGTCCGGTTTGAGTCTGGTTTGAGCCGTTCAAAACCTGGTAGACCCGGTCTGGTCCGTAATGAGACGGTTAAAACCGGTTTGAGCCAGTCTAAGAGCAGATCTGGTGCGGTTTGATACGGTTGGAGCCGGTCAAAACACGTTTGAGTCCGTTTTGAGCCGGTCTGGTCCGTTCTGGTTTGAGCCGGTCAAAACCTGTTTGAGCCAGTCTGCTCCAGTTTGAGTCCGGTTTGAGCCAGTCAAAACAGGTTTGAGCCGGTCTGGTCCGGTTTGAGTCCGGTTTGAGTCCGGTTTGTTCCGGTCTGGTCCAGTATGAGCCGGTGAAAACCGGTTTGAGACCGTCTCATCCGGTTTGAGCTGGTCAAAACTGGTTTGAGCCAGTCTAATACGGTCAAAACATGTTTGAGCCGGTCTGCTCGGATTTGAGTCCGTTTTGAGGCGGTAAAACCCGGTTTCGGTCCGGTTTGAGCCGGTCTTTTCCGTTCTGGTTTGAGTCCGGTTTAAGCCGATCAAAACCGGTTTGAGCCGGTCTGATTCGGTTTGAGACGGTCAAAAGCGGTTTGAGTCGGGCTAATACGGTCAAAATAGGTTTGAGAGGGTCTGGTCCGGTTTGAGTCTGGTTTTAGCCGTTCAAAACCGGTTTGAGCCGGTCTGGTCTGGTTTGAACCAGTTTGAGCCTGTCTGGTCTGGTTTGAGAAGGGGAAAAACGGTATGAGCCGGTCTGGTCCCGTTATAGTCCGGTTTGAACCGGTTAAAGCTGGTTTCAGCTGGTCTGGTTTGTTTTGAGCAGGTCTAGTCCGGTTTGAGCCTGTCAAAACTGGTTGGAAACGGTCGTGGCCGGTTTGAGCCCGTTTGAGCTGGTCTGGTCTAGTTTTAGCCGGTTTGAGCCGGTCTGTTCCTGCTTGAGCCGGTCTGTTCCAGTTTGAGTCCGATTTGAGCCGCTCAAAACCGGTATGAGCCGGTCTGGTACGGTTTGAGTCTGGTTTGAGCCAGTCAAAAAAGCTTTGAGCTGGTCTGGTTCGGTTTGAGTCCGGTTTGAGCCGGTCAAAACCGGTTTGAGCCGGTCTGGCCTGATTTGATCTGGTCAAAACCCGTTTGACTCTGGTTTGAGCCGGTCAAAACCGGTTTGAGCCGTTCTGGTCCGGTTTGATACGGCTTGAGGCAGTCTGGTCTCGTTTGAGCCGGTTCAAACCAGTTTTAGCCGGTCTGGTCCGGTTTGAGTCCGGTTTGAGCCGTTCAAAACCTGGTAGACCCGGTCTGGTCCGTAATGAGACGGTTAAAACCGGTTTGAGCCAGTCTAAGAGCCGGTGGGGTGTGGTTTGATCCGGTTGGAGCCGGTCAAACCATGTTTGAGTCCGTTTTGAGGTGGTCTGGTCCGTTCCGGTTTGAGCCGGTCAAAACCTGTTTGAGCCGGTCTGGCCTGGTTTGACCCGGTTTGAGCCGGTCCGGTCAGGTTTTAGTCCGGTTTGAGCCGGTCAAAACCGGATTCAGCCGGTCTGGTTCGTTTTGAGCCGGTCTGGTCCGGTTTGAGCCTGTCAAAACCGATTGGAACCGGTCTGGGCCGGTTTGAGTCCGGTTTGAGCCGGTCAAAACCGGTTTGAGCCGGTCTGGCCTGGTTTGATATGGTCAAAACCCATATGAGTCCGGTTTGAGCCAGTGAAAACCGGTTTGAGATGTTCTGGTCCGGTTTGAGAAGGTTTGAGCCGGTCTGGTCTGGTGTGAGCCGACTTGAGCCCATCTGTTCCTGTTTGAGCAGGTCTGTTCCTGTTTGAGTCCGGTTTGAGCCGTTCAAAACCGTTTTGAGCCGGTCTAGTCAGGTTTTAGTCCTTTTTGAGCCAGTCAAAACAGGTTTGAGCCGGTCTGGTCCGGTTAGAGTCCAGTTTGAGCCGGTCAAAACCGGTTTCAGCCGGTGTGGCCTGGTTTGATCTGGTCAAAACACGTTTGACTCTGGTTTGAGCCCGTCAAAACTGGTTTGAGCCGTTTTGGTCCGGTTTGAGCCCGGTTTGAGCCGGTCAAAATTGGTTTGAGCCGGTCCGGCCTGGTTTGATCTGGTCAAAACCCGTTTGAGTCCGGATTGAGCCGGTCAAAACCGGTCTGAGCCGGTCTGGTCCGGTTTGTGTCCGGTTTGAGTCCGGTTTGTGCCGGTCTGGTGCAGTTTGAGCCGGTCAAAACCGGTTTGAGCCCGTCTCGTGCGGTTTGAGCCAGTCAAATCTGGTTTGAGCCGGTATAATACGGTCAAAACATGTTTGAGCCGGTCTGCTCGGATTTGAGTCCGGTTTGAAGCGCTAAAAACCGGTTTAAGTCCGGTTTGAGCCGGTCTGTTCCGTTCCGGTTTGAGTCCGGTTTAAGCCGATCAAAACCAGTTTGAGCCGGTCTGTTTCAGTTTGAGACGGTCAAAACCGGTTTGAGCCTGTCTAATACGGTCAAAAGAGGTTTGAGATTGTCTGGTCCCTTTTGAGTCCGGTTTCAGCCATTCAAAACCGGTTTGAGCCGATCTGGTCTGGTTTGAACCGGTTTGAGCAGGTCTGGTCTAGTTTGAGAAGGTGAAAACCGGTTTGAGCCGGTCTGGTCCCGTTATAGTCCGGTTTGAGCCGGTTAAAACCGGTTTCAGCTGGTCTGGTTTGTTTTGAGCAGGTCTGATCCGGTTTGAGCCTCTCAAAACCGGTTGGAACCGGTCGGGGCCGGTTTGAGACCGGTTTGAGCCGGTCCAAACCGGTTCGAGCCCGTGTGGCCTGGTTTGACCCGGTCAAAACACGTATGAGTCCGGATTGAGCCTGTGAAAACCGGTTTGAGATGTTCTGGTCTGGTTTCAGCCAGTTTGAGCTGGTCTGGTGTGGCTTGAGCCAGTTTTAGCCGGTCTCTTCCTGTTTGAGTCCCGTTTAGCAGTTCAAAACCGTTTTGAGACGGTCTAGTCCGCTTTGAGTCTGGTTTCAGCTGATCAAAACCGGTTTGAGCCGGTCTGGTCCGGTTTGAGTCCGGTTTGACCCAGTCAAAACAGGTTTGAGCCGATCTGGTCCGGTTTGAGTCCGGCTTGAGCCGGTCAAAAGTGGTTGGAGCCCGTCTGGCCTGTTTTGATCTGGTCAAAACCCGTTTGACACTGGTTTGAGCCGGTCAAAACTGGTTTGAACCGTTCTGGTCCGGTTTGATCCGGTTTGGGCCTGTCTGGTCTGGTTTGAGCCGGTTCAAACCGGTTTTAGCCGGTCTGGTTCGGTTTGAGTCTGGTTTGAGCCGTTCAAAACCTGGTAGACCCGGTCTGGTCCGTAATGAGACGGTTAAAACCGGTTTGAGCCAGTCTAAGAGCAGATCTGGTGCGGTTTGATACGGTTGGAGCCGGTCAAAACACTTTTGAGTCCGTTTTGAGCCGGTCTGGTCCGTTCTGGTTTGAGCCGGTCAAAACCTGTTTGAGCCAGTCTGCTAAAGTTTGAGTCGGGTTTGAGCCAGTCAAAACAGGTTCGGGTTTGAGCCAGTCAAAACAGGTTTGAGCCGGTCTGGTCCGGTTTGAGTCCGGTTTGAGTCCGGTTTGTTCCAGTCTGGTCCAGTTTGAGCCGGTGAAAACCGGTTTGAGACCGTCTCATCCGGTTTGAGCTAGTCAAAACTGGTTTGAGCCAGTCTAATACGGTCAAAACATGTTTGAGCCGGTCTGCTCAGATTTGAGTCCGGTTTGAGGCGGTAAAACCCGGTTTCGGTGTGGTTTGAGCCGGTCTTTTCCGTTCCGGTTTGAGTCCGGTTTAAGCCGATCAAAACCGGTTTGAGCCGGTCTGGTCCGGTTTGAGTCCGGCTTGAGCCGGTCAAAACTGGTTGGAGCCCGTCTGGCCTGTTTTGATCTGGTCAAAACCCGTTTGACACTGGTTTGAGCCGGTCAAAACTGGTTTGAACCGTTCTGGTCCGGTTTGATCCGGTTTGGGCCTGTCTGGTCTGGTTTGAGCCGGTTCAAAGCGGTTTTAGCCGGTCTGGTCCGGTTTGAGTCTGGTTTGAGCCGTTCAAAACCTGGTAGACCCGGTCTGGTCCGTAATGAGACGGTTAAAACCGGTTTGAGCCAGTCTAAGAGCAGATCTGGTGCGGTTTGATACGGTTGGAGCCGGTCAAAACACGTTTGAGTCCGTTTTGAGCCGGTCTGGTCCGTTCTGGTTTGAGCCGGTCAAAACCTGTTTGAGCCAGTCTGCTCCAGTTTGAGTCCGGTTTGAGCCAGTCAAAACAGGTTTGAGCCGGTCTGGTCCGGTTTGAGTCCGGTTTGAGTCCGGTTTGTTCCGGTCTGGTCCAGTATGAGCCGGTGAAAACCGGTTTGAGACCGTCTCATCCGGTTTGAGCTGGTCAAAACTGGTTTGAGCCAGTCTAATACGGTCAAAACATGTTTGAGCCGGTCTGCTCGGATTTGAGTCCGGTTTGAGGCGGTAAAACCCGGTTTCGGTCCGGTTTGAGCCGGTCTTTTCCGTTCCGGTTTGAGTCCGGTTTAAGCCGATCAAAACCGGTTTGAGCCGGTCTGATTCGGTTTGAGACGGTCAAAAGCGGTTTGAGTCGGGCTAATACGGTCAAAATAGGTTTGAGAGGGTCTGGTCCGGTTTGAGTCTGGTTTCAGCCGTTCAAAACCGGTTTGAGCCGGTCTGGTCTGGTTTGAACCGGTTTGAGCCTGTCTGGTCTGGTTTGAGAAGGGGAAAAACGGTATGAGCCGGTCTGGTCCCGTTATAGTCCGGTTTGAACCGGTTAAAGCTGGTTTCAGCTGGTCTGGTTTGTTTTGAGCAGGTCTAGTCCGGTTTGAGCCTGTCAAAACTGGTTGGAAACGGTCGTGGCCGGTTTGAGCCCGTTTGAGCTGGTCTGGTCTAGTTTTAGCCGGTTTGAGCCAGTCTGTTCCTGCTTGAGCCGGTCTGTTCCAGTTTGAGTCCGATTTGAGCCGCTCAAAACCGGTATGAGCCGGTCTGGTACGGTTTGAGTCTGGTTTGAGCCAGTCAAAAAAGCTTTGAGCTGGTCTGGTTCGGTTTGAGTCCGGTTTGAGCCGGTCAAAACCGGTTTGAGCCGGTCTGGCCTGATTTGATCTGGTCAAAACCCGTTTGACTCTGGTTTGAGCCGGTCAAAACCGGTTTGAGCCGTTCTGGTCCGGTTTGATACGGCTTGAGGCAGTCTGGTCTCGTTTGAGCCGGTTCAAACCAGTTTTAGCCGGTCTGGTCCGGTTTGAGTCCGGTTTGAGCCGTTCAAAACCTGGTAGACCCGGTCTGGTCCGTAATGAGACGGTTAAAACCGGTTTGAGCCAGTCTAAGAGCCGGTGGGGTGTGGTTTGATCCGGTTGGAGCCGGTCAAACCATGTTTGAGTCCGTTTTGAGGTGGTCTGGTCCGTTCCGGTTTGAGCCGGTCAAAACCTGTTTGAGCCGGTCTGGCCTGGTTTGACCCGGTTTGAGCCGGTCCGGTCAGGTTTTAGTCCGGTTTGAGCCGGTCAAAACCGGATTCAGCCGGTCTGGTTCGTTTTGAGCCGGTCTGGTCCGGTTTGAGCCTGTCAAAACCGATTGGAACCGGTCTGGGCCGGTTTGAGTCCGGTTTGAGCCGGTCAAAACCGGTTTGAGCCGGTCTGGCCTGGTTTGATATGGTCAAAACCCATATGAGTCCGGTTTGAGCCAGTGAAAACCGGTTTGAGATGTTCTGGTCCGGTTTGAGAAGGTTTGAGCCGGTCTGGTCTGGTGTGAGCCGACTTGAGCCCATCTGTTCCTGTTTGAGCAGGTCTGTTCCTGTTTGAGTCCGGTTTGAGCCGTTCAAAACCGTTTTGAGCCGGTCTAGTCAGGTTTGAGTCCTTTTTGAGCCAGTCAAAACAGGTTTGAGCCGGTCTGGTCCGGTTAGAGTCCAGTTTGAGCCGGTCAAAACCGGTTTCAGCCGGTGTGGCCTGGTTTGATCTGGTCAAAACACGTTTGACTCTGGTTTGAGCCCGTCAAAACTGGTTTGAGCCGTTTTGGTCCGGTTTGAGCCCGGTTTGAGCCGGTCAAAATTGGTTTGAGCCGGTCCGGCCTGGTTTGATCTGGTCAAAACCCGTTTGAGTCCGGATTGAGCCGGTCAAAACCGGTCTGAGCCGGTCTGGTCCGGTTTGTGTCCGGTTTGAGTCCGGTTTGTGCCGGTCTGGTGCAGTTTGAGCCGGTCAAAACCGGTTTGAGCCCGTCTCGTGTGGTTTGAGCCAGTCAAATCTGGTTTGAGCCGGTGTAATACGGTCAAAATATGTTTGAGCCGGTCTGCTCGGATTTGAGTCCGGTTTGAAGCGCTAAAAACCAGTTTAAGTCCGGTTTGAGCCGGTCTGTTCCGTTCCGGTTTGAGTCCGGTTTAAGCCGATCAAAACCAGTTTGAGCCGGTCTGTTTCAGTTTGAGACGGTCAAAACCGGTTTGAGCCTGTCTAATACGGTCAAAAGAGGTTTGAGATTGTCTGGTCCCTTTTGAGTCCGGTTTCAGCCGTTCAAAACCGGTTTGAGCCGATCTGGTCTGGTTTGAACCGGTTTGAGCAGGTCTGGTCTAGTTTGAGAAGGTGAAAACCGGTTTGAGCCGGTCTGGTCCCGTTATAGTCCGGTTTGAGCCGGTTAAAACCGGTTTCAGCTGGTCTGGTTTGTTTTGAGCAGGTCTGATCCGGTTTGAGCCTCTCAAAACCGGTTGGAACCGGTCGGGGCCGGTTTGAGTCCGGTTTGAGCCGGTCCAAACCGGTTCGAGCCCGTGTGGCCTGGTTTGACCCGGTCAAAACACGTATGAGTCCGGATTGAGCCTGTGAAAACCGGTTTGAGATGTTCTGGTCTGGTTTCAGCCAGTTTGAGCTGGTCTGGTGTGGCTTGAGCCAGTTTTAGCCGGTCTCTTCCTGTTTGAGTCCGGTTTAGCAGTTCAAAACCGTTTTGAGACGGTCTAGTCCGCTTTGAGTCTGGTTTCAGCCGATCAAAACCGGTTTGAGCCGGTCTGGTCCGGTTTGAGTCCGGTTTGACCCAGTCAAAACAGGTTTGAGCCGATCTGGTCCGGTTTGAGTCCGGCTTGAGCCGGTCAAAACTGGTTGGAGCCCGTCTGGCCTGTTTTGATCTGGTCAAAACCCGTTTGACACTGGTTTGAGCCGGTCTAAACTGGTTTGAACCGTTCTGGTCCGGTTTGATCCGGTTTGGGCCTGTCTGGTCTGGTTTGAGCTGGTTCAAAGCGGTTTTAGCCGGTGTGGTCCGGTTTGAGTCTGGTTTGAGCCGTTCAAAACCTGGTAGACCCGGTCTGGTCCGTAATGAGACGGTTAAAACCGGTTTGAGCCAGTCTAAGAGCAGATCTGGTGCGGTTTGATACGGTTGGAGCCGGTCAAAACACGTTTGAGTCCGTTTTGAGCCGGTCTGGTCCGTTCTGGTTTGAGCCGGTCAAAACCTGTTTGAGCCAGTCTGCTCCAGTTTGAGTCCGGTTTGAGCCAGTCAAAACAGGTTTGAGCCGGTCTGGTCCGGTTTGAGTCCGGTTTGAGTCCGGTTTGTTCCGGTCTGGTCCAGTATGAGCCGGTGAAAACCGGTTTGAGACCGTCTCATCCGGTTTGAGCTGGTCAAAACTGGTTTGAGCCAGTCTAATACGGTCAAAACATGTTTGAGCCGGTCTGCTCGGATTTGAGTCCGGTTTGAGGCGGTAAAACCCGGTTTCGGTCCGGTTTGAGCCGGTCTTTTCCGTTCCGGTTTGAGTCCGGTTTAAGCCGATCAAAACCGGTTTGAGCCGGTCTGATTCGGTTTGAGACGGTCAAAAGCGGTTTGAGTCGGGCTAATACGGTCAAAATAGGTTTGAGATGGTCTGGTCCGGTTTGAGTCTGGTTTCAGCCGTTCAAAACCGGTTTGAGCCGGTCTGGTCTGGTTTGAACCGGTTTGAGCCTGTCTGGTCTGGTGCGAGAAGGGGAAAAACGGTATGAGCCGGTCTGGTCCCGTTATAGTCCGGTTTGAACCGGTTAAAGCTGGTTTCAGCTGGTCTGGTTTGTTTAGAGCAGGTCTAGTCCGGTTTGAGCCTGTCAAAACTGGTTGGAAACGGTCGTGGCCGGTTTGAGCCCGTTTGAGCTGGTCTGGTCTAGTTTTAGCCGGTTTGAGCCGGTCTGTTCCTGCTTGAGCCGGTCTGTTCCAGTTTGAGTCCGATTTGAGCCGCTCAAAACCGGTATGAGCCGGTCTGGTACGGTTTGAGTCTGGTTTGAGCCAGTCAAAAAAGCTTTGAGCTGGTCTGGTTCGGTTTGAGTCCGGTTTGAGCCGGTCAAAACCGGTTTGAGCCGGTCTGGCCTGATTTGATCTGGTCAAAACCCGTTTGACTCTGGTTTGAGCCGGTCAAAACCGGTTTGAGCCGTTCTGGTCCGGTTTGATACGGCTTGAGGCAGTCTGGTCTCGTTTGAGCCGGTTCAAACCAGTTTTAGCCGGTCTGGTCCGGTTTGAGTCCGGTTTGAGCCGTTCAAAACCTGGTAGACCCGGTCTGGTCCGTAATGAGACGGTTAAAACCGGTTTGAGCCAGTCTAAGAGCCGGTGGGGTGTGGTTTGATCCGGTTGGAGCCGGTCAAACCATGTTTGAGTCCGTTTTGAGGTGGTCTGGTCCGTTCCGGTTTGAGCCGGTCAAAACCTGTTTGAGCCGGTCTGGCCTGGTTTGACCCGGTTTGAGCCGGTCCGGTCAGGTTTTAGTCCGGTTTGAGCCGGTCAAAACCGGATTCAGCCGGTCTGGTTCGTTTTGAGCCGGTCTGGTCCGGTTTGAGCCTGTCAAAACCGATTGGAACCGGTCTGGGCCGGTTTGAGTCCGGTTTGAGCCGGTCAAAACCGGTTTGAGCCGGTCTGGCCTGGTTTGATATGGTCAAAACCCATATGAGTCCGGTTTGAGCCAGTGAAAACCGGTTTGAGATGTTCTGGTCCGGTTTGAGAAGGTTTGAGCCGGTCTGGTCTGGTGTGAGCCGACTTGAGCCCATCTGTTCCTGTTTGAGCAGGTCTGTTCCTGTTTGAGTCCGGTTTGAGCCGTTCAAAACCGTTTTGAGCCGGTCTAGTCAGGTTTGAGTCCTTTTTGAGCCAGTCAAAACAGGTTTGAGCCGGTCTGGTCCGGTTAGAGTCCAGTTTGAGCCGGTCAAAACCGGTTTCAGCCGGTGTGGCCTGGTTTGATCTGGTCAAAACACGTTTGACTCTGGTTTGAGCCCGTCAAAACTGGTTTGAGCCGTTTTGGTCCGGTTTGAGCCCGGTTTGAGCCGGTCAAAATTGGTTTGAGCCGGTCCGGCCTGGTTTGATCTGGTCAAAACCCGTTTGAGTCCGGATTGAGCCGGTCAAAACCGGTCTGAGCCGGTCTGGTCCGGTTTGTGTCCGGTTTGAGTCCGGTTTGTGCCGGTCTGGTGCAGTTTGAGCCGGTCAAAACCGGTTTGAGCCCGTCTCGTGCGGTTTGAGCCAGTCAAATCTGGTTTGAGCCGGTATAATACGGTCAAAACATGTTTGAGCCGGTCTGCTCGGATTTGAGTCCGGTTTGAAGCGCTAAAAACCGGTTTAAGTCCGGTTTGAGCCGGTCTGTTCCGTTCCGGTTTGAGTCCGGTTTAAGCCGATCAAAACCAGTTTGAGCCGGTCTGTTTCAGTTTGAGACGGTCAAAACCGGTTTGAGCCTGTCTAATACGGTCAAAAGAGGTTTGAGATTGTCTGGTCCCTTTTGAGTCCGGTTTCAGCCGTTCAAAACCGGTTTGAGCCGATCTGGTCTGGTTTGAACCGGTTTGAGCAGGTCTGGTCTAGTTTGAGAAGGTGAAAACCGGTTTGAGCCGGTCTGGTCCCGTTATAGTCCGGTTTGAGCCGGTTAAAACCGGTTTCAGCTGGTCTGGTTTGTTTTGAGCAGGTCTGATCCGGTTTGAGCCTCTCAAAACCGGTTGGAACCGGTCGGGGCCGGTTTGAGTCCGGTTTGAGCCGGTCCAAACCGGTTCGAGCCCGTGTGGCCTGGTTTGACCCGGTCAAAACACGTATGAGTCCGGATTGAGCCTGTGAAAACCGGTTTGAGATGTTCTGGTCTGGTTTCAGCCAGTTTGAGCTGGTCTGGTGTGGCTTGAGCCAGTTTTAGCCGGTCTCTTCCTGTTTGAGTCCCGTTTAGCAGTTCAAAACCGTTTTGAGACGGTCTAGTCCGCTTTGAGTCTGGTTTCAGCTGATCAAAACCGGTTTGAGCCGGTCTGGTCCGGTTTGAGTCCGGTTTGACCCAGTCAAAACAGGTTTGAGCCGATCTGGTCCGGTTTGAGTCCGGCTTGAGCCGGTCAAAAGTGGTTGGAGCCCGTCTGGCCTGTTTTGATCTGGTCAAAACCCGTTTGACACTGGTTTGAGCCGGTCAAAACTGGTTTGAACCGTTCTGGTCCGGTTTGATCCGGTTTGGGCCTGTCTGGTCTGGTTTGAGCCGGTTCAAACCGGTTTTAGCCGGTCTGGTTCGGTTTGAGTCTGGTTTGAGCCGTTCAAAACCTGGTAGACCCGGTCTGGTCCGTAATGAGACGGTTAAAACCGGTTTGAGCCAGTCTAAGAGCAGATCTGGTGCGGTTTGATACGGTTGGAGACGGTCAAAACACTTTTGAGTCCGTTTTGAGCCGGTCTGGTCCGTTCTGGTTTGAGCCGGTCAAAACCTGTTTGAGCCAGTCTGCTAAAGTTTGAGTCGGGTTTGAGCCAGTCAAAACAGGTTCGGGTTTGAGCCAGTCAAAACAGGTTTGAGCCGGTCTGGTCCGGTTTGAGTCCGGTTTGAGTCCGGTTTGTTCCAGTCTGGTCCAGTTTGAGCCGGTGAAAACCGGTTTGAGACCGTCTCATCCGGTTTGAGCTGGTCAAAACTGGTTTGAGCCAGTCTAATACGGTCAAAACATGTTTGAGCCGGTCTGCTCGGATTTGAGTCCGGTTTGAGGCGGTAAAACCCGGTTTCGGTGTGGTTTGAGCCGGTCTTTTCCGTTCCGGTTTGAGTCCGGTTTAAGCCGATCAAAACCGGTTTGAGCCGGTCTGGTCCGGTTTGAGTCCGGTTTGAGCCGGTCAAAACTGGTTGGAGCCCGTCTGGCCTGTTTTGATCTGGTCAAAACCCGTTTGACACTGGTTTGAGCCGGTCAAAACTGGTTTGAACCGTTCTGGTCCGGTTTGATCCGGTTTGGGCCTGTCTGGTCTGGTTTGAGCCGGTTCAAAGCGGTTTTAGCCGGTCTGGTCCGGTTTGAGTCTGGTTTGAGCCGTTCAAAACCTGGTAGACCCGGTCTGGTCCGTAATGAGACGGTTAAAACCGGTTGGAGCCAGTCTAAGAGCAGATCTGGTGCGGTTTGATACGGTTGGAGCCGGTCAAAACACGTTTGAGTCCGTTTTGAGCCGGTCTGGTCCGTTCTGGTTTGAGCCGGTCAAAACCTGTTTGAGCCAGTCTGCTCCAGTTTGAGTCCGGTTTGAGCCAGTCAAAACAGGTTTGAGCCGGTCTGGTCCGGTTTGAGTCAGGTTTGAGTCCGGTTTGTTCCGGTCTGGTCCAGTATGAGCCGGTGAAAACCGGTTTGAGACCGTCTCATCCGGTTTGAGCTGGTCAAAACTGGTTTGAGCCAGTCTAATACGGTCAAAACATGTTTGAGCCGGTCTGCTCGGATTTGAGTCCGGTTTGAGGCGGTAAAACCCGGTTTCGGTCCGGTTTGAGCCGGTCTTTTCCGTTCCGGTTTGAGTCCGGTTTCAGCCGTTCAAAACCGGTTTGAGCCGATCTGGTCTGGTTTGAACCGGTTTGAGCAGGTCTGGTCTAGTTTGAGAAGGTGAAAACCGGTTTGAGCCGGTCTGGTCCCGTTATAGTCCGGTTTGAGCCGGTTAAAACCGGTTTCAGCTGGTCTGGTTTGTTTTGAGCAGGTCTGATCCGGTTTGAGCCTCTCAAAACCGGTTGGAACCGGTCGGGGCCGGTTTGAGTCCGGTTTGAGCCGGTCCAAACCGGTTCGAGCCCGTGTGGCCTGGTTTGACCCGGTCAAAACACGTATGAGTCCGGATTGAGCCTGTGAAAACCGGTTTGAGATGTTCTGGTCTGGTTTCAGCCAGTTTGAGCTGGTCTGGTGTGGCTTGAGCCAGTTTTAGCCGGTCTCTTCCTGTTTGAGTCCCGTTTAGCAGTTCAAAACCGTTTTGAGACGGTCTAGTCCGCTTTGAGTCTGGTTTCAGCTGATCAAAACCGGTTTGAGCCGGTCTGGTCCGGTTTGAGTCCGGTTTGACCCAGTCAAAACAGGTTTGAGCCGATCTGGTCCGGTTTGAGTCCGGCTTGAGCCGGTCAAAAGTGGTTGGAGCCCGTCTGGCCTGTTTTGATCTGGTCAAAACCCGTTTGACACTGGTTTGAGCCGGTCAAAACTGGTTTGAACCGTTCTGGTCCGGTTTGATCCGGTTTGGGCCTGTCTGGTCTGGTTTGAGCCGGTTCAAACCGGTTTTAGCCGGTCTGGTTCGGTTTGAGTCTGGTTTGAGCCGTTCAAAACCTGGTAGACCCGGTCTGGTCCGTAATGAGACGGTTAAAACCGGTTTGAGCCAGTCTAAGAGCAGATCTGGTGCGGTTTGATACGGTTGGAGACGGTCAAAACACTTTTGAGTCCGTTTTGAGCCGGTCTGGTCCGTTCTGGTTTGAGCCGGTCAAAACCTGTTTGAGCCAGTCTGCTAAAGTTTGAGTCGGGTTTGAGCCAGTCAAAACAGGTTCGGGTTTGAGCCAGTCAAAACAGGTTTGAGCCGGTCTGGTCCGGTTTGAGTCCGGTTTGAGTCCGGTTTGTTCCAGTCTGGTCCAGTTTGAGCCGGTGAAAACCGGTTTGAGACCGTCTCATCCGGTTTGAGCTGGTCAAAACTGGTTTGAGCCAGTCTAATACGGTCAAAACATGTTTGAGCCGGTCTGCTCGGATTTGAGTCCGGTTTGAGGCGGTAAAACCCGGTTTCGGTGTGGTTTGAGCCGGTCTTTTCCGTTCCGGTTTGAGTCCGGTTTAAGCCGATCAAAACCGGTTTGAGCCGGTCTGGTCCGGTTTGAGTCCGGTTTGAGCCGGTCAAAACTGGTTGGAGCCCGTCTGGCCTGTTTTGATCTGGTCAAAACCCGTTTGACACTGGTTTGAGCCGGTCAAAACTGGTTTGAACCGTTCTGGTCCGGTTTGATCCGGTTTGGGCCTGTCTGGTCTGGTTTGAGCCGGTTCAAAGCGGTTTTAGCCGGTCTGGTCCGGTTTGAGTCTGGTTTGAGCCGTTCAAAACCTGGTAGACCCGGTCTGGTCCGTAATGAGACGGTTAAAACCGGTTTGAGCCAGTCTAAGAGCAGATCTGGTGCGGTTTGATACGGTTGGAGCCGGTCAAAACACGTTTGAGTCCGTTTTGAGCCGGTCTGGTCCGTTCTGGTTTGAGCCGGTCAAAACCTGTTTGAGCCAGTCTGCTCCAGTTTGAGTCCGGTTTGAGCCAGTCAAAACAGGTTTGAGCCGGTCTGGTCCGGTTTGAGTCAGGTTTGAGTCCGGTTTGTTCCGGTCTGGTCCAGTATGAGCCGGTGAAAACCGGTTTGAGACCGTCTCATCCGGTTTGAGCTGGTCAAAACTGGTTTGAGCCAGTCTAATACGGTCAAAACATGTTTGAGCCGGTCTGCTCGGATTTGAGTCCGGTTTGAGGCGGTAAAACCCGGTTTCGGTCCGGTTTGAGCCGGTCTTTTCCGTTCCGGTTTGAGTCCGGTTTCAGCCGTTCAAAACCGGTTTGAGCCGATCTGGTCTGGTTTGAACCGGTTTGAGCAGGTCTGGTCTAGTTTGAGAAGGTGAAAACCGGTTTGAGCCGGTCTGGTCCCGTTATAGTCCGGTTTGAGCCGGTTAAAACCGGTTTCAGCTGGTCTGGTTTGTTTTGAGCAGGTCTGATCCGGTTTGAGCCTCTCAAAACCGGTTGGAACCGGTCGGGGCCGGTTTGAGTCCGGTTTGAGCCGGTCCAAACCGGTTCGAGCCCGTGTGGCCTGGTTTGACCCGGTCAAAACACGTATGAGTCCGGATTGAGCCTGTGAAAACCGGTTTGAGATGTTCTGGTCTGGTTTCAGCCAGTTTGAGCTGGTCTGGTGTGGCTTGAGCCAGTTTTAGCCGGTCTCTTCCTGTTTGAGTCCCGTTTAGCAGTTCAAAACCGTTTTGAGACGGTCTAGTCCGCTTTGAGTCTGGTTTCAGCTGATCAAAACCGGTTTGAGCCGGTCTGGTCCGGTTTGAGTCCGGTTTGACCCAGTCAAAACAGGTTTGAGCCGATCTGGTCCGGTTTGAGTCCGGCTTGAGCCGGTCAAAAGTGGTTGGAGCCCGCCTGGCCTGTTTTGATCTGGTCAAAACCCGTTTGACACTGGTTTGAGCCGGTCAAAACTGGTTTGAACCGTTCTGGTCCGGTTTGATCCGGTTTGGGCCTGTCTGGTCTGGTTTGAGCCGGTTCAAACCGGTTTTAGCCGGTCTGGTTCGGTTTGAGTCTGGTTTGAGCCGTTCAAAACCTGGTAGACCCGGTCTGGTCCGTAATGAGACGGTTAAAACCGGTTTGAGCCAGTCTAAGAGCAGATCTGGTGCGGTTTGATACGGTTGGAGACGGTCAAAACACTTTTGAGTCCGTTTTGAGCCGGTCTGGTCCGTTCTGGTTTGAGCCGGTCAAAACCTGTTTGAGCCAGTCTGCTAAAGTTTGAGTCGGGTTTGAGCCAGTCAAAACAGGTTCGGGTTTGAGCCAGTCAAAACAGGTTTGAGCCGGTCTGGTCCGGTTTGAGTCCGGTTTGAGTCCGGTTTGTTCCAGTCTGGTCCAGTTTGAGCCGGTGAAAACCGGTTTGAGACCGTCTCATCCGGTTTGAGCTGGTCAAAACTGGTTTGAGCCAGTCTAATACGGTCAAAACATGTTTGAGCCGGTCTGCTCGGATTTGAGTCCGGTTTGAGGCGGTAAAACCCGGTTTCAGTGTGGTTTGAGCCGGTCTTTTCCGTTCCGGTTTGAGTCCGGTTTAAGCCGATCAAAACCGGTTTGAGCCGGTCTGGTCCGGTTTGAGTCCGGTTTGAGCCGGTCAAAACTGGTTGGAGCCCGTCTGGCCTGTTTTGATCTGGTCAAAACCCGTTTGACACTGGTTTGAGCCGGTCAAAACTGGTTTGAACCGTTCTGGTCCGGTTTGATCCGGTTTGGGCCTGTCTGGTCTGGTTTGAGCCGGTTCAAAGCGGTTTTAGCCGGTCTGGTCCGGTTTGAGTCTGGTTTGAGCCGTTCAAAACCTGGTAGACCCGGTCTGGTCCGTAATGAGACGGGTAAAACCGGTTTGAGCCAGTCTAAGAGCAGATCTGGTGCGGTTTGATACGGTTGGAGCCGGTCAAAACACGTTTGAGTCCGTTTTGAGCCGGTCTGGTCCGTTCTGGTTTGAGCCGGTCAAAACCTGTTTGAGCCAGTCTGCTCCAGTTTGAGTCCAGTTTGAGCCAGTCAAAACAGGTTTGAGCCGGTCTGGTCCGGTTTGAGTCCGGTTTGAGTCCGGTTTGTTCCGGTCTGGTCCAGTATGAGCCGGTGAAAACCGGTTTGAGACCGTCTCATCCGGTTTGAGCTGGTCAAAACTGGTTTGAGCCAGTCTAATACGGTCAAAACATGTTTGAGCCGGTCTGCTCGGATTTGAGTCCGGTTTGAGGCGGTAAAACCCGGTTTCGGTCCGGTTTGAGCCGGTCTTTTCCGTTCCGGTTTGAGTCCGGTTTAAGCCGATCAAAACCGGTTTGAGCCGGTCTGATTCGGTTTGAGACGGTCAAAAGCGGTTTGAGTCGGGCTAATACGGTCAAAATAGGTTTGAGAGGGTCTGGTCCGGTTTGAGTCTGGTTTCAGCCGTTCAAAACCGGTTTGAGCCGGTCTGGTCTGGTTTGAACCGGTTTGAGCCTGTCTGGTCTGGTTTGAGAAGGGGAAAAACGGTATGAGCCGGTCTGGTCCCGTTATAGTCCGGTTTGAACCGGTTAAAGCTGGTTTCAGCTGGTCTGGTTTGTTTAGAGCAGGTCTAGTCCGGTTTGAGCCTGTCAAAACTGGTTGGAAACGGTCGTGGCCGGTTTGAGCCCGTTTGAGCTGGTCTGGTCTAGTTTTAGCCGGTTTGAGCCGGTCTGTTCCTGCTTGAGCCGGTCTGTTCCAGTTTGAGTCCGATTTGAGCCGCTCAAAACCGGTATGAGCCGGTCTGGTACGGTTTGAGTCTGGTTTGAGCCAGTCAAAAAAGCTTTGAGCTGGTCTGGTTCGGTTTGAGTCCGGTTTGAGCCGGTCAAAACCGGTTTGAGCCGGTCTGGCCTGATTTGATCTGGTCAAAACCCGTTTGACTCTGGTTTGAGCCGGTCAAAACCGGTTTGAGCCGTTCTGGTCCGGTTTGATACGGCTTGAGGCAGTCTGGTCTCGTTTGAGCCGGTTCAAACCAGTTTTAGCCGGTCTGGTCCGGTTTGAGTCCGGTTTGAGCCGTTCAAAACCTGGTAGACCCGGTCTGGTCCGTAATGAGACGGTTAAAACCGGTTTGAGCCAGTCTAAGAGCCGGTGGGGTGTGGTTTGATCCGGTTGGAGCCGGTCAAACCATGTTTGAGTCCGTTTTGAGGTGGTCTGGTCCGTTCCGGTTTGAGCCGGTCAAAACCTGTTTGAGCCGGTCTGGCCTGGTTTGACCCGGTTTGAGCCGGTCCGGTCAGGTTTTAGTCCGGTTTGAGCCGGTCAAAACCGGATTCAGCCGGTCTGGTTCGTTTTGAGCCGGTCTGGTCCGGTTTGAGCCTGTCAAAACCGATTGGAACCGGTCTGGGCCGGTTTGAGTCCGGTTTGAGCCGGTCAAAACCGGTTTGAGCCGGTCTGGCCTGGTTTGATATGGTCAAAACCCATATGAGTCCGGTTTGAGCCAGTGAAAACCGGTTTGAGATGTTCTGGTCCGGTTTGAGAAGGTTTGAGCCGGTCTGGTCTGGTGTGAGCCGACTTGAGCCCATCTGTTCCTGTTTGAGCAGGTCTGTTCCTGTTTGAGTCCGGTTTGAGCCGTTCAAAACCGTTTTGAGCCGGTCTAGTCAGGTTTGAGTCCTTTTTGAGCCAGTCAAAACAGGTTTGAGCCGGTCTGGTCCGGTTAGAGTCCAGTTTGAGCCGGTCAAAACCGGTTTCAGCCGGTGTGGCCTGGTTTGATCTGGTCAAAACACGTTTGACTCTGGTTTGAGCCCGTCAAAACTGGTTTGAGCCGTTTTGGTCCGGTTTGAGCCCGGTTTGAGCCGGTCAAAATTGGTTTGAGCCGGTCCGGCCTGGTTTGATCTGGTCAAAACCCGTTTGAGTCCGGATTGAGCCGGTCAAAACCGGTCTGAGCCGGTCTGGTCCGGTTTGTGTCCGGTTTGAGTCCGGTTTGTGCCGGTCTGGTGCAGTTTGAGCCGGTCAAAACCGGTTTGAGCCCGTCTCGTGCGGTTTGAGCCAGTCAAATCTGGTTTGAGCCGGTATAATACGGTCAAAACATGTTTGAGCCGGTCTGCTCGGATTTGAGTCCGGTTTGAAGCGCTAAAAACCGGTTTAAGTCCGGTTTGAGCCGGTCTGTTCCGTTCCGGTTTGAGTCCGGTTTAAGCCGATCAAAACCAGTTTGAGCCGGTCTGTTTCAGTTTGAGACGGTCAAAACCGGTTTGAGCCTGTCTAATACGGTCAAAAGAGGTTTGAGATTGTCTGGTCCCTTTTGAGTCCGGTTTCAGCCGTTCAAAACCGGTTTGAGCCGATCTGGTCTGGTTTGAACCGGTTTGAGCAGGTCTGGTCTAGTTTGAGAAGGTGAAAACCGGTTTGAGCCGGTCTGGTCCCGTTATAGTCCGGTTTGAGCCGGTTAAAACCGGTTTCAGCTGGTCTGGTTTGTTTTGAGCAGGTCTGATCCGGTTTGAGCCTCTCAAAACCGGTTGGAACCGGTCGGGGCCGGTTTGAGTCCGGTTTGAGCCGGTCCAAACCGGTTCGAGCCCGTGTGGCCTGGTTTGACCCGGTCAAAACACGTATGAGTCCGGATTGAGCCTGTGAAAACCGGTTTGAGATGTTCTGGTCTGGTTTCAGCCAGTTTGAGCTGGTCTGGTGTGGCTTGAGCCAGTTTTAGCCGGTCTCTTCCTGTTTGAGTCCCGTTTAGCAGTTCAAAACCGTTTTGAGACGGTCTAGTCCGCTTTGAGTCTGGTTTCAGCTGATCAAAACCGGTTTGAGCCGGTCTGGTCCGGTTTGAGTCCGGTTTGACCCAGTCAAAACAGGTTTGAGCCGATCTGGTCCGGTTTGAGTCCGGCTTGAGCCGGTCAAAAGTGGTTGGAGCCCGTCTGGCCTGTTTTGATCTGGTCAAAACCCGTTTGACACTGGTTTGAGCCGGTCAAAACTGGTTTGAACCGTTCTGGTCCGGTTTGATCCGGTTTGGGCCTGTCTGGTCTGGTTTGAGCCGGTTCAAACCGGTTTTAGCCGGTCTGGTTCGGTTTGAGTCTGGTTTGAGCCGTTCAAAACCTGGTAGACCCGGTCTGGTCCGTAATGAGACGGTTAAAACCGGTTTGAGCCAGTCTAAGAGCAGATCTGGTGCGGTTTGATACGGTTGGAGACGGTCAAAACACTTTTGAGTCCGTTTTGAGCCGGTCTGGTCCGTTCTGGTTTGAGCCGGTCAAAACCTGTTTGAGCCAGTCTGCTAAAGTTTGAGTCGGGTTTGAGCCAGTCAAAACAGGTTCGGGTTTGAGCCAGTCAAAACAGGTTTGAGCCGGTCTGGTCCGGTTTGAGTCCGGTTTGAGTCCGGTTTGTTCCAGTCTGGTCCAGTTTGAGCCGGTGAAAACCGGTTTGAGACCGTCTCATCCGGTTTGAGCTGGTCAAAACTGGTTTGAGCCAGTCTAATACGGTCAAAACATGTTTGAGCCGGTCTGCTCGGATTTGAGTCCGGTTTGAGGCGGTAAAACCCGGTTTCAGTGTGGTTTGAGCCGGTCTTTTCCGTTCCGGTTTGAGTCCGGTTTAAGCCGATCAAAACCGGTTTGAGCCGGTCTGGTCCGGTTTGAGTCCGGTTTGAGCCGGTCAAAACTGGTTGGAGCCCGTCTGGCCTGTTTTGATCTGGTCAAAACCCGTTTGACACTGGTTTGAGCCGGTCAAAACTGGTTTGAACCGTTCTGGTCCGGTTTGATCCGGTTTGGGCCTGTCTGGTCTGGTTTGAGCCGGTTCAAAGCGGTTTTAGCCGGTCTGGTCCGGTTTGAGTCTGGTTTGAGCCGTTCAAAACCTGGTAGACCCGGTCTGGTCCGTAATGAGACGGTTAAAACCGGTTGGAGCCAGTCTAAGAGCAGATCTGGTGCGGTTTGATACGGTTGGAGCCGGTCAAAACACGTTTGAGTCCGTTTTGAGCCGGTCTGGTCCGTTCTGGTTTGAGCCGGTCAAAACCTGTTTGAGCCAGTCTGCTCCAGTTTGAGTCCGGTTTGAGCCAGTCAAAACAGGTTTGAGCCGGTCTGGTCCGGTTTGAGTCCGGTTTGAGTCCGGTTTGTTCCGGTCTGGTCCAGTATGAGCCGGTGAAAACCGGTTTGAGACCGTCTCATCCGGTTTGAGCTGGTCAAAACTGGTTTGAGCCAGTCTAATACGGTCAAAACATGTTTGAGCCGGTCTGCTCGGATTTGAGTCCGGTTTGAGGCGGTAAAACCCGGTTTCGGTCCGGTTTGAGCCGGTCTTTTCCGTTCCGGTTTGAGTCCGGTTTAAGCCGATCAAAACCGGTTTGAGCCGGTCTGATTCGGTTTGAGACGGTCAAAAGCGGTTTGAGTCGGGCTAATACGGTCAAAATAGGTTTGAGAGGGTCTGGTCCGGTTTGAGTCTGGTTTCAGCCGTTCAAAACCGGTTTGAGCCGGTCTGGTCTGGTTTGAACCGGTTTGAGCCTGTCTGGTCTGGTTTGAGAAGGGGAAAAACGGTATGAGCCGGTCTGGTCCCGTTATAGTCCGGTTTGAACCGGTTAAAGCTGGTTTCAGCTGGTCTGGTTTGTTTTGAGCAGGTCTAGTCCGGTTTGAGCCTGTCAAAACTGGTTGGAAACGGTCGTGGCCGGTTTGAGCCCGTTTGAGCTGGTCTGGTCTAGTTTTAGCCGGTTTGAGCCGGTCTGTTCCTGCTTGAGCCGGTCTGTTCCAGTTTGAGTCCGATTTGAGCCGCTCAAAACCGGTATGAGCCGGTCTGGTACGGTTTGAGTCTGGTTTGAGCCAGTCAAAAAAGCTTTGAGCTGGTCTGGTTCGGTTTGAGTCCGGTTTGAGCCGGTCAAAACCGGTTTGAGCCGGTCTGGCCTGATTTGATCTGGTCAAAACCCGTTTGACTCTGGTTTGAGCCGGTCAAAACCGGTTTGAGCCGTTCTGGTCCGGTTTGATACGGCTTGAGGCAGTCTGGTCTCGTTTGAGCCGGTTCAAACCAGTTTTAGCCGGTCTGGTCCGGTTTGAGTCCGGTTTGAGCCGTTCAAAACCTGGTAGACCCGGTCTGGTCCGTAATGAGACGGTTAAAACCGGTTTGAGCCAGTCTAAGAGCCGGTGGGGTGTGGTTTGATCCGGTTGGAGCCGGTCAAACCATGTTTGAGTCCGTTTTGAGGTGGTCTGGTCCGTTCCGGTTTGAGCCGGTCAAAACCTGTTTGAGCCGGTCTGGCCTGGTTTGACCCGGTTTGAGCCGGTCCGGTCAGGTTTTAGTCCGGTTTGAGCCGGTCAAAACCGGATTCAGCCGGTCTGGTTCGTTTTGAGCCGGTCTGGTCCGGTTTGAGCCTGTCAAAACCGATTGGAACCGGTCTGGGCCGGTTTGAGTCCGGTTTGAGCCGGTCAAAACCGGTTTGAGCCGGTCTGGCCTGGTTTGATATGGTCAAAACCCATATGAGTCCGGTTTGAGCCAGTGAAAACCGGTTTGAGATGTTCTGGTCCGGTTTGAGAAGGTTTGAGCCGGTCTGGTCTGGTGTGAGCCGACTTGAGCCCATCTGTTCCTGTTTGAGCAGGTCTGTTCCTGTTTGAGTCCGGTTTGAGCCGTTCAAAACCGTTTTGAGCCGGTCTAGTCAGGTTTGAGTCCTTTTTGAGCCAGTCAAAACAGGTTTGAGCCGGTCTGGTCCGGTTAGAGTCCAGTTTGAGCCGGTCAAAACCGGTTTCAGCCGGTGTGGCCTGGTTTGATCTGGTCAAAACACGTTTGACTCTGGTTTGAGCCCGTCAAAACTGGTTTGAGCCGTTTTGGTCCGGTTTGAGCCCGGTTTGAGCCGGTCAAAATTGGTTTGAGCCGGTCCGGCCTGGTTTGATCTGGTCAAAACCCGTTTGAGTCCGGATTGAGCCGGTCAAAACCGGTCTGAGCCGGTCTGGTCCGGTTTGTGTCCGGTTTGAGTCCGGTTTGTGCCGGTCTGGTGCAGTTTGAGCCGGTCAAAACCGGTTTGAGCCCGTCTCGTGCGGTTTGAGCCAGTCAAATCTGGTTTGAGCCGGTATAATACGGTCAAAACATGTTTGAGCCGGTCTGCTCGGATTTGAGTCCGGTTTGAAGCGCTAAAAACCGGTTTAAGTCCGGTTTGAGCCGGTCTGTTCCGTTCCGGTTTGAGTCCGGTTTAAGCCGATCAAAACCAGTTTGAGCCGGTCTGTTTCAGTTTGAGACGGTCAAAACCGGTTTGAGCCTGTCTAATACGGTCAAAAGAGGTTTGAGATTGTCTGGTCCCTTTTGAGTCCGGTTTCAGCCGTTCAAAACCGGTTTGAGCCGATCTGGTCTGGTTTGAACCGGTTTGAGCAGGTCTGGTCTAGTTTGAGAAGGTGAAAACCGGTTTGAGCCGGTCTGGTCCCGTTATAGTCCGGTTTGAGCCGGTTAAAACCGGTTTCAGCTGGTCTGGTTTGTTTTGAGCAGGTCTGATCCGGTTTGAGCCTCTCAAAACCGGTTGGAACCGGTCGGGGCCGGTTTGAGTCCGGTTTGAGCCGGTCCAAACCGGTTCGAGCCCGTGTGGCCTGGTTTGACCCGGTCAAAACACGTATGAGTCCGGATTGAGCCTGTGAAAACCGGTTTGAGATGTTCTGGTCTGGTTTCAGCCAGTTTGAGCTGGTCTGGTGTGGCTTGAGCCAGTTTTAGCCGGTCTCTTCCTGTTTGAGTCCCGTTTAGCAGTTCAAAACCGTTTTGAGATGGTCTAGTCCGCTTTGAGTCTGGTTTCAGCTGATCAAAACCGGTTTGAGCCGGTCTGGTCCGGTTTGAGTCCGGTTTGACCCAGTCAAAACAGGTTTGAGCCGATCTGGTCCGGTTTGAGTCCGGCTTGAGCCGGTCAAAAGTGGTTGGAGCCCGTCTGGCCTGTTTTGATCTGGTCAAAACCCGTTTGACACTGGTTTGAGCCGGTCAAAACTGGTTTGAACCGTTCTGGTCCGGTTTGATCCGGTTTGGGCCTGTCTGGTCTGGTTTGAGCCGGTTCAAACCGGTTTTAGCCGGTCTGGTTCGGTTTGAGTCTGGTTTGAGCCGTTCAAAACCTGGTAGACCCGGTCTGGTCCGTAATGAGACGGTTAAAACCGGTTTGAGCCAGTCTAAGAGCAGATCTGGTGCGGTTTGATACGGTTGGAGACGGTCAAAACACTTTTGAGTCCGTTTTGAGCCGGTCTGGTCCGTTCTGGTTTGAGCCGGTCAAAACCTGTTTGAGCCAGTCTGCTAAAGTTTGAGTCGGGTTTGAGCCAGTCAAAACAGGTTCGGGTTTGAGCCAGTCAAAACAGGTTTGAGCCGGTCTGGTCCGGTTTGAGTCCGGTTTGAGTCCGGTTTGTTCCAGTCTGGTCCAGTTTGAGCCGGTGAAAACCGGTTTGAGACCGTCTCATCCGGTTTGAGCTGGTCAAAACTGGTTTGAGCCAGTCTAATACGGTCAAAACATGTTTGAGCCGGTCTGCTCGGATTTGAGTCCGGTTTGAGGCGGTAAAACCCGGTTTCAGTGTGGTTTGAGCCGGTCTTTTCCGTTCCGGTTTGAGTCCGGTTTAAGCCGATCAAAACCGGTTTGAGCCGGTCTGGTCCGGTTTGAGTCCGGTTTGAGCCGGTCAAAACTGGTTGGAGCCCGTCTGGCCTGTTTTGATCTGGTCAAAACCCGTTTGACACTGGTTTGAGCCGGTCAAAACTGGTTTGAACCGTTCTGGTCCGGTTTGATCTGGTTTGGGCCTGTCTGGTCTGGTTTGAGCCGGTTCAAAGCGGTTTTAGCCGGTCTGGTCCGGTTTGAGTCTGGTTTGAGCCGTTCAAAACCTGGTAGACCCGGTCTGGTCCGTAATGAGACGGTTAAAACCGGTTGGAGCCAGTCTAAGAGCAGATCTGGTGCGGTTTGATACGGTTGGAGCCGGTCAAAACACGTTTGAGTCCGTTTTGAGCCGGTCTGGTCCGTTCTGGTTTGAGCCGGTCAAAACCTGTTTGAGCCAGTCTGCTCCAGTTTGAGTCCGGTTTGAGCCAGTCAAAACAGGTTTGAGCCGGTCTGGTCCGGTTTGAGTCCGGTTTGAGTCCGGTTTGTTCCGGTCTGGTCCAGTATGAGCCGGTGAAAACCGGTTTGAGACCGTCTCATCCGGTTTGAGCTGGTCAAAACTGGTTTGAGCCAGTCTAATACGGTCAAAACATGTTTGAGCCGGTCTGCTCGGATTTGAGTCCGGTTTGAGGCGGTAAAACCCGGTTTCGGTCCGGTTTGAGCCGGTCTTTTCCGTTCCGGTTTGAGTCCGGTTTAAGCCGATCAAAACCGGTTTGAGCCGGTCTGATTCGGTTTGAGACGGTCAAAAGCGGTTTGAGTCGGGCTAATACGGTCAAAATAGGTTTGAGAGGGTCTGGTCCGGTTTGAGTCTGGTTTCAGCCGTTCAAAACCGGTTTGAGCCGGTCTGGTCTGGTTTGAACCGGTTTGAGCCTGTCTGGTCTGGTTTGAGAAGGGGAAAAACGGTATGAGCCGGTCTGGTCCCGTTATAGTCCGGTTTGAACCGGTTAAAGCTGGTTTCAGCTGGTCTGGTTTGTTTTGAGCAGGTCTAGTCCGGTTTGAGCCTGTCAAAACTGGTTGGAAACGGTCGTGGCCGGTTTGAGCCCGTTTGAGCTGGTCTGGTCTAGTTTTAGCCGGTTTGAGCCGGTCTGTTCCTGCTTGAGCCGGTCTGTTCCAGTTTGAGTCCGATTTGAGCCGCTCAAAACCGGTATGAGCCGGTCTGGTACGGTTTGAGTCTGGTTTGAGCCAGTCAAAAAAGCTTTGAGCTGGTCTGGTTCGGTTTGAGTCCGGTTTGAGCTGGTCAAAACCGGTTTGAGCCGGTCTGGCCTGATTTGATCTGGTCAAAACCCGTTTGACTCTGGTTTGAGCCGGTCAAAACCGGTTTGAGCCGTTCTGGTCCGGTTTGATACGGCTTGAGGCAGTCTGGTCTCGTTTGAGCCGGTTCAAACCAGTTTTAGCCGGTCTGGTCCGGTTTGAGTCCGGTTTGAGCCGTTCAAAACCTGGTAGACCCGGTCTGGTCCGTAATGAGACGGTTAAAACCGGTTTGAGCCAGTCTAAGAGCCGGTGGGGTGTGGTTTGATCCGGTTGGAGCCGGTCAAACCATGTTTGAGTCCGTTTTGAGGTGGTCTGGTCCGTTCCGGTTTGAGCCGGTCAAAACCTGTTTGAGCCGGTCTGGCCTGGTTTGACCCGGTTTGAGCCGGTCCGGTCAGGTTTTAGTCCGGTTTGAGCCGGTCAAAACCGGATTCAGCCGGTCTGGTTCGTTTTGAGCCGGTCTGGTCCGGTTTGAGCCTGTCAAAACCGATTGGAACCGGTCTGGGCCGGTTTGAGTCCGGTTTGAGCCGGTCAAAACCGGTTTGAGCCGGTCTGGCCTGGTTTGATATGGTCAAAACCCATATGAGTCCGGTTTGAGCCAGTGAAAACCGGTTTGAGATGTTCTGGTCCGGTTTGAGAAGGTTTGAGCCGGTCTGGTCTGGTGTGAGCCGACTTGAGCCCATCTGTTCCTGTTTGAGCAGGTCTGTTCCTGTTTGAGTCCGGTTTGAGCCGTTCAAAACCGTTTTGAGCCGGTCTAGTCAGGTTTGAGTCCTTTTTGAGCCAGTCAAAACAGGTTTGAGCCGGTCTGGTCCGGTTAGAGTCCAGTTTGAGCCGGTCAAAACCGGTTTCAGCCGGTGTGGCCTGGTTTGATCTGGTCAAAACACGTTTGACTCTGGTTTGAGCCCGTCAAAACTGGTTTGAGCCGTTTTGGTCCGGTTTGAGCCCGGTTTGAGCCGGTCAAAATTGGTTTGAGCCGGTCCGGCCTGGTTTGATCTGGTCAAAACCCGTTTGAGTCCGGATTGAGCCGGTCAAAACCGGTCTGAGCCGGTCTGGTCCGGTTTGTGTCCGGTTTGAGTCCGGTTTGTGCCGGTCTGGTGCAGTTTGAGCCGGTCAAAACCGGTTTGAGCCCGTCTCGTGCGGTTTGAGCCAGTCAAATCTGGTTTGAGCCGGTATAATACGGTCAAAACATGTTTGAGCCGGTCTGCTCGGATTTGAGTCCGGTTTGAAGCGCTAAAAACCGGTTTAAGTCCGGTTTGAGCCGGTCTGTTCCGTTCCGGTTTGAGTCCGGTTTAAGCCGATCAAAACCAGTTTGAGCCGGTCTGTTTCAGTTTGAGACGGTCAAAACCGGTTTGAGCCTGTCTAATACGGTCAAAAGAGGTTTGAGATTGTCTGGTCCCTTTTGAGTCCGGTTTCAGCCGTTCAAAACCGGTTTGAGCCGATCTGGTCTGGTTTGAACCGGTTTGAGCAGGTCTGGTCTAGTTTGAGAAGGTGAAAACCGGTTTGAGCCGGTCTGGTCCCGTTATAGTCCGGTTTGAGCCGGTTAAAACCGGTTTCAGCTGGTCTGGTTTGTTTTGAGCAGGTCTGATCCGGTTTGAGCCTCTCAAAACCGGTTGGAACCGGTCGGGGCCGGTTTGAGTCCGGTTTGAGCCGGTCCAAACCGGTTCGAGCCCGTGTGGCCTGGTTTGACCCGGTCAAAACACGTATGAGTCCGGATTGAGCCTGTGAAAACCGGTTTGAGATGTTCTGGTCTGGTTTCAGCCAGTTTGAGCTGGTCTGGTGTGGCTTGAGCCAGTTTTAGCCGGTCTCTTCCTGTTTGAGTCCCGTTTAGCAGTTCAAAACCGTTTTGAGATGGTCTAGTCCGCTTTGAGTCTGGTTTCAGCTGATCAAAACCGGTTTGAGCCGGTCTGGTCCGGTTTGAGTCCGGTTTGACCCAGTCAAAACAGGTTTGAGCCGATCTGGTCCGGTTTGAGTCCGGCTTGAGCCGGTCAAAAGTGGTTGGAGCCCGTCTGGCCTGTTTTGATCTGGTCAAAACCCGTTTGACACTGGTTTGAGCCGGTCAAAACTGGTTTGAACCGTTCTGGTCCGGTTTGATCCGGTTTGGGCCTGTCTGGTCTGGTTTGAGCCGGTTCAAACCGGTTTTAGCCGGTCTGGTTCGGTTTGAGTCTGGTTTGAGCCGTTCAAAACCTGGTAGACCCGGTCTGGTCCGTAATGAGACGGTTAAAACCGGTTTGAGCCAGTCTAAGAGCAGATCTGGTGCGGTTTGATACGGTTGGAGACGGTCAAAACACTTTTGAGTCCGTTTTGAGCCGGTCTGGTCCGTTCTGGTTTGAGCCGGTCAAAACCTGTTTGAGCCAGTCTGCTAAAGTTTGAGTCGGGTTTGAGCCAGTCAAAACAGGTTCGGGTTTGAGCCAGTCAAAACAGGTTTGAGCCGGTCTGGTCCGGTTTGAGTCCGGTTTGAGTCCGGTTTGTTCCAGTCTGGTCCAGTTTGAGCCGGTGAAAACCGGTTTGAGACCGTCTCATCCGGTTTGAGCTGGTCAAAACTGGTTTGAGCCAGTCTAATACGGTCAAAACATGTTTGAGCCGGTCTGCTCGGATTTGAGTCCGGTTTGAGGCGGTAAAACCCGGTTTCGGTGTGGTTTGAGCCGGTCTTTTCCGTTCCGGTTTGAGTCCGGTTTAAGCCGATCAAAACCGGTTTGAGCCGGTCTGGTCCGGTTTGAGTCCGGTTTGAGCCGGTCAAAACTGGTTGGAGCCCGTCTGGCCTGTTTTGATCTGGTCAAAACCCGTTTGACACTGGTTTGAGCCGGTCAAAACTGGTTTGAACCGTTCTGGTCCGGTTTGATCCGGTTTGGGCCTGTCTGGTCTGGTTTGAGCCGGTTCAAAGCGGTTTTAGCCGGTCTGGTCCGGTTTGAGTCTGGTTTGAGCCGTTCAAAACCTGGTAGACCCGGTCTGGTCCGTAATGAGACGGTTAAAACCGGTTTGAGCCAGTCTAAGAGCAGATCTGGTGCGGTTTGATACGGTTGGAGCCGGTCAAAACACGTTTGAGTCCGTTTTGAGCCGGTCTGGTCCGTTCTGGTTTGAGCCGGTCAAAACCTGTTTGAGCCAGTCTGCTCCAGTTTGAGTCCGGTTTGAGCCAGTCAAAACAGGTTTGAGCCGGTCTGGTCCGGTTTGAGTCCGGTTTGAGTCCGGTTTGTTCCGGTCTGGTCCAGTATGAGCCGGTGAAAACCGGTTTGAGACCGTCTCATCCGGTTTGAGCTGGTCAAAACTGGTTTGAGCCAGTCTAATACGGTCAAAACATGTTTGAGCCGGTCTGCTCGGATTTGAGTCCGGTTTGAGGCGGTAAAACCCGGTTTCGGTCCGGTTTGAGCCGGTCTTTTCCGTTCCGGTTTGAGTCCGGTTTAAGCCGATCAAAACCGGTTTGAGCCGGTCTGATTCGGTTTGAGACGGTCAAAAGCGGTTTGAGTCGGGCTAATACGGTCAAAATAGGTTTGAGAGGGTCTGGTCCGGTTTGAGTCTGGTTTCAGCCGTTCAAAACCGGTTTGAGCCGGTCTGGTCTGGTTTGAACCGGTTTGAGCCTGTCTGGTCTGGTTTGAGAAGGGGAAAAACGGTATGAGCCGGTCTGGTCCCGTTATAGTCCGGTTTGAACCGGTTAAAGCTGGTTTCAGCTGGTCTGGTTTGTTTTGAGCAGGTCTAGTCCGGTTTGAGCCTGTCAAAACTGGTTGGAAACGGTCGTGGCCGGTTTGAGCCCGTTTGAGCTGGTCTGGTCTAGTTTTAGCCGGTTTGAGCCGGTCTGTTCCTGCTTGAGCCGGTCTGTTCCAGTTTGAGTCCGATTTGAGCCGCTCAAAACCGGTATGAGCCGGTCTGGTACGGTTTGAGTCTGGTTTGAGCCAGTCAAAAAAGCTTTGAGCTGGTCTGGTTCGGTTTGAGTCCGGTTTGAGCCGGTCAAAACCGGTTTGAGCCGGTCTGGCCTGATTTGATCTGGTCAAAACCCGTTTGACTCTGGTTTGAGCCGGTCAAAACCGGTTTGAGCCGTTCTGGTCCGGTTTGATACGGCTTGAGGCAGTCTGGTCTCGTTTGAGCCGGTTCAAACCAGTTTTAGCCGGTCTGGTCCGGTTTGAGTCCGGTTTGAGCCGTTCAAAACCTGGTAGACCCGGTCTGGTCCGTAATGAGACGGTTAAAACCGGTTTGAGCCAGTCTAAGAGCCGGTGGGGTGTGGTTTGATCCGGTTGGAGCCGGTCAAACCATGTTTGAGTCCGTTTTGAGGTGGTCTGGTCCGTTCCGGTTTGAGCCGGTCAAAACCTGTTTGAGCCGGTCTGGCCTGGTTTGACCCGGTTTGAGCCGGTCCGGTCAGGTTTTAGTCCGGTTTGAGCCGGTCAAAACCGGATTCAGCCGGTCTGGTTCGTTTTGAGCCGGTCTGGTCCGGTTTGAGCCTGTCAAAACCGATTGGAACCGGTCTGGGCCGGTTTGAGTCCGGTTTGAGCCGGTCAAAACCGGTTTGAGCCGGTCTGGCCTGGTTTGATATGGTCAAAACCCATATGAGTCCGGTTTGAGCCAGTGAAAACCGGTTTGAGATGTTCTGGTCCGGTTTGAGAAGGTTTGAGCCGGTCTGGTCTGGTGTGAGCCGACTTGAGCCCATCTGTTCCTGTTTGAGCAGGTCTGTTCCTGTTTGAGTCCGGTTTGAGCCGTTCAAAACCGTTTTGAGCCGGTCTAGTCAGGTTTGAGTCCTTTTTGAGCCAGTCAAAACAGGTTTGAGCCGGTCTGGTCCGGTTAGAGTCCAGTTTGAGCCGGTCAAAACCGGTTTCAGCCGGTGTGGCCTGGTTTGATCTGGTCAAAACACGTTTGACTCTGGTTTGAGCCCGTCAAAACTGGTTTGAGCCGTTTTGGTCCGGTTTGAGCCCGGTTTGAGCCGGTCAAAATTGGTTTGAGCCGGTCCGGCCTGGTTTGATCTGGTCAAAACCCGTTTGAGTCCGGATTGAGCCGGTCAAAACCGGTCTGAGCCGGTCTGGTCCGGTTTGTGTCCGGTTTGAGTCCGGTTTGTGCCGGTCTGGTGCAGTTTGAGCCGGTCAAAACCGGTTTGAGCCCGTCTCGTGCGGTTTGAGCCAGTCAAATCTGGTTTGAGCCGGTATAATACGGTCAAAACATGTTTGAGCCGGTCTGCTCGGATTTGAGTCCGGTTTGAAGCGCTAAAAACCGGTTTAAGTCCGGTTTGAGCCGGTCTGTTCCGTTCCGGTTTGAGTCCGGTTTAAGCCGATCAAAACCAGTTTGAGCCGGTCTGTTTCAGTTTGAGACGGTCAAAACCGGTTTGAGCCTGTCTAATACGGTCAAAAGAGGTTTGAGATTGTCTGGTCCCTTTTGAGTCCGGTTTCAGCCGTTCAAAACCGGTTTGAGCCGATCTGGTCTGGTTTGAACCGGTTTGAGCAGGTCTGGTCTAGTTTGAGAAGGTGAAAACCGGTTTGAGCCGGTCTGGTCCCGTTATAGTCCGGTTTGAGCCGGTTAAAACCGGTTTCAGCTGGTCTGGTTTGTTTTGAGCAGGTCTGATCCGGTTTGAGCCTCTCAAAACCGGTTGGAACCGGTCGGGGCCGGTTTGAGTCCGGTTTGAGCCGGTCCAAACCGGTTCGAGCCCGTGTGGCCTGGTTTGACCCGGTCAAAACACGTATGAGTCCGGATTGAGCCTGTGAAAACCGGTTTGAGATGTTCTGGTCTGGTTTCAGCCAGTTTGAGCTGGTCTGGTGTGGCTTGAGCCAGTTTTAGCCGGTCTCTTCCTGTTTGAGTCCCGTTTAGCAGTTCAAAACCGTTTTGAGACGGTCTAGTCCGCTTTGAGTCTGGTTTCAGCTGATCAAAACCGGTTTGAGCCGGTCTGGTCCGGTTTGAGTCCGGTTTGACCCAGTCAAAACAGGTTTGAGCCGATCTGGTCCGGTTTGAGTCCGGCTTGAGCCGGTCAAAAGTGGTTGGAGCCCGTCTGGCCTGTTTTGATCTGGTCAAAACCCGTTTGACACTGGTTTGAGCCGGTCAAAACTGGTTTGAACCGTTCTGGTCCGGTTTGATCCGGTTTGGGCCTGTCTGGTCTGGTTTGAGCCGGTTCAAACCGGTTTTAGCCGGTCTGGTTCGGTTTGAGTCTGGTTTGAGCCGTTCAAAACCTGGTAGACCCGGTCTGGTCCGTAATGAGACGGTTAAAACCGGTTTGAGCCAGTCTAAGAGCAGATCTGGTGCGGTTTGATACGGTTGGAGACGGTCAAAACACTTTTGAGTCCGTTTTGAGCCGGTCTGGTCCGTTCTGGTTTGAGCCGGTCAAAACCTGTTTGAGCCAGTCTGCTAAAGTTTGAGTCGGGTTTGAGCCAGTCAAAACAGGTTCGGGTTTGAGCCAGTCAAAACAGGTTTGAGCCGGTCTGGTCCGGTTTGAGTCCGGTTTGAGTCCGGTTTGTTCCAGTCTGGTCCAGTTTGAGCCGGTGAAAACCGGTTTGAGACCGTCTCATCCGGTTTGAGCTGGTCAAAACTGGTTTGAGCCAGTCTAATACGGTCAAAACATGTTTGAGCCGGTCTGCTCGGATTTGAGTCCGGTTTGAGGCGGTAAAACCCGGTTTCGGTGTGGTTTGAGCCGGTCTTTTCCGTTCCGGTTTGAGTCCGGTTTAAGCCGATCAAAACCGGTTTGAGCCGGTCTGGTCCGGTTTGAGTCCGGTTTGAGCCGGTCAAAACTGGTTGGAGCCCGTCTGGCCTGTTTTGATCTGGTCAAAACCCGTTTGACACTGGTTTGAGCCGGTCAAAACTGGTTTGAACCGTTCTGGTCCGGTTTGATCCGGTTTGGGCCTGTCTGGTCTGGTTTGAGCCGGTTCAAAGCGGTTTTAGCCGGTCTGGTCCGGTTTGAGTCTGGTTTGAGCCGTTCAAAACCTGGTAGACCCGGTCTGGTCCGTAATGAGACGGTTAAAACCGGTTTGAGCCAGTCTAAGAGCAGATCTGGTGCGGTTTGATACGGTTGGAGCCGGTCAAAACACGTTTGAGTCCGTTTTGAGCCGGTCTGGTCCGTTCTGGTTTGAGCCGGTCAAAACCTGTTTGAGCCAGTCTGCTCCAGTTTGAGTCCGGTTTGAGCCAGTCAAAACAGGTTTGAGCCGGTCTGGTCCGGTTTGAGTCAGGTTTGAGTCCGGTTTGTTCCGGTCTGGTCCAGTATGAGCCGGTGAAAACCGGTTTGAGACCGTCTCATCCGGTTTGAGCTGGTCAAAACTGGTTTGAGCCAGTCTAATACGGTCAAAACATGTTTGAGCCGGTCTGCTCGGATTTGAGTCCGGTTTGAGGCGGTAAAACCCGGTTTCGGTCCGGTTTGAGCCGGTCTTTTCCGTTCCGGTTTGAGTCCGGTTTCAGCCGTTCAAAACCGGTTTGAGCCGATCTGGTCTGGTTTGAACCGGTTTGAGCAGGTCTGGTCTAGTTTGAGAAGGTGAAAACCGGTTTGAGCCGGTCTGGTCCCGTTATAGTCCGGTTTGAGCCGGTTAAAACCGGTTTCAGCTGGTCTGGTTTGTTTTGAGCAGGTCTGATCCGGTTTGAGCCTCTCAAAACCGGTTGGAACTGGTCGGGGCCGGTTTGAGTCCGGTTTGAGCCGGTCCAAACCGGTTCGAGCCCGTGTGGCCTGGTTTGACCCGGTCAAAACACGTATGAGTCCGGATTGAGCCTGTGAAAACCGGTTTGAGATGTTCTGGTCTGGTTTCAGCCAGTTTGAGCTGGTCTGGTGTGGCTTGAGCCAGTTTTAGCCGGTCTCTTCCTGTTTGAGTCCCGTTTAGCAGTTCAAAACCGTTTTGAGACGGTCTAGTCCGCTTTGAGTCTGGTTTCAGCTGATCAAAACCGGTTTGAGCCGGTCTGGTCCGGTTTGAGTCCGGTTTGACCCAGTCAAAACAGGTTTGAGCCGATCTGGTCCGGTTTGAGTCCGGCTTGAGCCGGTCAAAAGTGGTTGGAGCCCGTCTGGCCTGTTTTGATCTGGTCAAAACCCGTTTGACACTGGTTTGAGCCGGTCAAAACTGGTTTGAACCGTTCTGGTCCGGTTTGATCCGGTTTGGGCCTGTCTGGTCTGGTTTGAGCCGGTTCAAACCGGTTTTAGCCGGTCTGGTTCGGTTTGAGTCTGGTTTGAGCCGTTCAAAACCTGGTAGACCCGGTCTGGTCCGTAATGAGACGGTTAAAACCGGTTTGAGCCAGTCTAAGAGCAGATCTGGTGCGGTTTGATACGGTTGGAGACGGTCAAAACACTTTTGAGTCCGTTTTGAGCCGGTCTGGTCCGTTCTGGTTTGAGCCGGTCAAAACCTGTTTGAGCCAGTCTGCTAAAGTTTGAGTCGGGTTTGAGCCAGTCAAAACAGGTTCGGGTTTGAGCCAGTCAAAACAGGTTTGAGCCGGTCTGGTCCGGTTTGAGTCCGGTTTGAGTCCGGTTTGTTCCAGTCTGGTCCAGTTTGAGCCGGTGAAAACCGGTTTGAGACCGTCTCATCCGGTTTGAGCTGGTCAAAACTGGTTTGAGCCAGTCTAATACGGTCAAAACATGTTTGAGCCGGTCTGCTCGGATTTGAGTCCGGTTTGAGGCGGTAAAACCCGGTTTCAGTGTGGTTTGAGCCGGTCTTTTCCGTTCCGGTTTGAGTCCGGTTTAAGCCGATCAAAACCGGTTTGAGCCGGTCTGGTCCGGTTTGAGTCCGGTTTGAGCCGGTCAAAACTGGTTGGAGCCCGTCTGGCCTGTTTTGATCTGGTCAAAACCCGTTTGACACTGGTTTGAGCCGGTCAAAACTGGTTTGAACCGTTCTGGTCCGGTTTGATCCGGTTTGGGCCTGTCTGGTCTGGTTTGAGCCGGTTCAAAGCGGTTTTAGCCGGTCTGGTCCGGTTTGAGTCTGGTTTGAGCCGTTCAAAACCTGGTAGACCCGGTCTGGTCCGTAATGAGACGGGTAAAACCGGTTTGAGCCAGTCTAAGAGCAGATCTGGTGCGGTTTGATACGGTTGGAGCCGGTCAAAACACGTTTGAGTCCGTTTTGAGCCGGTCTGGTCCGTTCTGGTTTGAGCCGGTCAAAACCTGTTTGAGCCAGTCTGCTCCAGTTTGAGTCCAGTTTGAGCCAGTCAAAACAGGTTTGAGCCGGTCTGGTCCGGTTTGAGTCCGGTTTGAGTCCGGTTTGTTCCGGTCTGGTCCAGTATGAGCCGGTGAAAACCGGTTTGAGACCATCTCATCCGGTTTGAGCTGGTCAAAACTGGTTTGAGCCAGTCTAATACGGTCAAAACATGTTTGAGCCGGTCTGCTCGGATTTGAGTCCGGTTTGAGGCGGTAAAACCCGGTTTCGGTCCGGTTTGAGCCGGTCTTTTCCGTTCCGGTTTGAGTCCGGTTTAAGCCGATCAAAACCGGTTTGAGCCGGTCTGATTCGGTTTGAGACGGTCAAAAGCGGTTTGAGTCGGGCTAATACGGTCAAAATAGGTTTGAGAGGGTCTGGTCCGGTTTGAGTCTGGTTTCAGCCGTTCAAAACCGGTTTGAGCCGGTCTGGTCTGGTTTGAACCGGTTTGAGCCTGTCTGGTCTGGTGCGAGAAGGGGAAAAACGGTATGAGCCGGTCTGGTCCCGTTATAGTCCGGTTTGAACCGGTTAAAGCTGGTTTCAGCTGGTCTGGTTTGTTTTGAGCAGGTCTAGTCCGGTTTGAGCCTGTCAAAACTGGTTGGAAACGGTCGTGGCCGGTTTGAGCCCGTTTGAGCTGGTCTGGTCTAGTTTTAGCCGGTTTGAGCCGGTCTGTTCCTGCTTGAGCCGGTCTGTTCCAGTTTGAGTCCGATTTGAGCCGCTCAAAACCGGTATGAGCCGGTCTGGTACGGTTTGAGTCTGGTTTGAGCCAGTCAAAAAAGCTTTGAGCTGGTCTGGTTCGGTTTGAGTCCGGTTTGAGCCGGTCAAAACCGGTTTGAGCCGGTCTGGCCTGATTTGATCTGGTCAAAACCCGTTTGACTCTGGTTTGAGCCGGTCAAAACCGGTTTGAGCCGTTCTGGTCCGGTTTGATACGGCTTGAGGCAGTCTGGTCTCGTTTGAGCCGGTTCAAACCAGTTTTAGCCGGTCTGGTCCGGTTTGAGTCCGGTTTGAGCCGTTCAAAACCTGGTAGACCCGGTCTGGTCCGTAATGAGACGGTTAAAACCGGTTTGAGCCAGTCTAAGAGCCGGTGGGGTGTGGTTTGATCCGGTTGGAGCCGGTCAAACCATGTTTGAGTCCGTTTTGAGGTGGTCTGGTCCGTTCCAGTTTGAGCCGGTCAAAACCTGTTTGAGCCGGTCTGGCCTGGTTTGACCCGGTTTGAGCCGGTCCGGTCAGGTTTTAGTCCGGTTTGAGCCGGTCAAAACCGGATTCAGCCGGTCTGGTTCGTTTTGAGCCGGTCTGGTCCGGTTTGAGCCTGTCAAAACCGATTGGAACCGGTCTGGGCCGGTTTGAGTCCGGTTTGAGCCGGTCAAAACCGGTTTGAGCCGGTCTGGCCTGGTTTGATATGGTCAAAACCCATATGAGTCCGGTTTGAGCCAGTGAAAACCGGTTTGAGATGTTCTGGTCCGGTTTGAGAAGGTTTGAGCCGGTCTGGTCTGGTGTGAGCCGACTTGAGCCCATCTGTTCCTGTTTGAGCAGGTCTGTTCCTGTTTGAGTCCGGTTTGAGCCGTTCAAAACCGTTTTGAGCCGGTCTAGTCAGGTTTGAGTCCTTTTTGAGCCAGTCAAAACAGGTTTGAGCCGGTCTGGTCCGGTTAGAGTCCAGTTTGAGCCGGTCAAAACCGGTTTCAGCCGGTGTGGCCTGGTTTGATCTGGTCAAAACACGTTTGACTCTGGTTTGAGCCCGTCAAAACTGGTTTGAGCCGTTTTGGTCCGGTTTGAGCCCGGTTTGAGCCGGTCAAAATTGGTTTGAGCCGGTCCGGCCTGGTTTGATCTGGTCAAAACCCGTTTGAGTCCGGATTGAGCCGGTCAAAACCGGTCTGAGCCGGTCTGGTCCGGTTTGTGTCCGGTTTGAGTCCGGTTTGTGCCGGTCTGGTGCAGTTTGAGCCGGTCAAAACCGGTTTGAGCCCGTCTCGTGCGGTTTGAGCCAGTCAAATCTGGTTTGAGCCGGTATAATACGGTCAAAACATGTTTGAGCCGGTCTGCTCGGATTTGAGTCCGGTTTGAAGCGCTAAAAACCGGTTTAAGTCCGGTTTGAGCCGGTCTGTTCCGTTCCGGTTTGAGTCCGGTTTAAGCCGATCAAAACCAGTTTGAGCCGGTCTGTTTCAGTTTGAGACGGTCAAAACCGGTTTGAGCCTGTCTAATACGGTCAAAAGAGGTTTGAGATTGTCTGGTCCCTTTTGAGTCCGGTTTCAGCCGTTCAAAACCGGTTTGAGCCGATCTGGTCTGGTTTGAACCGGTTTGAGCAGGTCTGGTCTAGTTTGAGAAGGTGAAAACCGGTTTGAGCCGGTCTGGTCCCGTTATAGTCCGGTTTGAGCCAGTTAAAACCGGTTTCAGCTGGTCTGGTTTGTTTTGAGCAGGTCTGATCCGGTTTGAGCCTCTCAAAACCGGTTGGAACCGGTCGGGGCCGGTTTGAGTCCGGTTTGAGCCGGTCCAAACCGGTTCGAGCCCGTGTGGCCTGGTTTGACCCGGTCAAAACACGTATGAGTCCGGATTGAGCCTGTGAAAACCGGTTTGAGATGTTCTGGTCTGGTTTCAGCCAGTTTGAGCTGGTCTGGTGTGGCTTGAGCCAGTTTTAGCCGGTCTCTTCCTGTTTGAGTCCCGTTTAGCAGTTCAAAACCGTTTTGAGATGGTCTAGTCCGCTTTGAGTCTGGTTTCAGCTGATCAAAACCGGTTTGAGCCGGTCTGGTCCGGTTTGAGTCCGGTTTGACCCAGTCAAAACAGGTTTGAGCCGATCTGGTCCGGTTTGAGTCCGGCTTGAGCCGGTCAAAAGTGGTTGGAGCCCGTCTGGCCTGTTTTGATCTGGTCAAAACCCGTTTGACACTGGTTTGAGCCGGTCAAAACTGGTTTGAACCGTTCTGGTCCGGTTTGATCCGGTTTGGGCCTGTCTGGTCTGGTTTGAGCCGGTTCAAACCGGTTTTAGCCGGTCTGGTTCGGTTTGAGTCTGGTTTGAGCCGTTCAAAACCTGGTAGACCCGGTCTGGTCCGTAATGAGACGGTTAAAACCGGTTTGAGCCAGTCTAAGAGCAGATCTGGTGCGGTTTGATACGGTTGGAGACGGTCAAAACACTTTTGAGTCCGTTTTGAGCCGGTCTGGTCCGTTCTGGTTTGAGCCGGTCAAAACCTGTTTGAGCCAGTCTGCTAAAGTTTGAGTCGGGTTTGAGCCAGTCAAAACAGGTTCGGGTTTGAGCCAGTCAAAACAGGTTTGAGCCGGTCTGGTCCGGTTTGAGTCCGGTTTGAGTCCGGTTTGTTCCAGTCTGGTCCAGTTTGAGCCGGTGAAAACCGGTTTGAGACCGTCTCATCCGGTTTGAGCTGGTCAAAACTGGTTTGAGCCAGTCTAATACGGTCAAAACATGTTTGAGCCGGTCTGCTCGGATTTGAGTCCGGTTTGAGGCGGTAAAACCCGGTTTCGGTGTGGTTTGAGCCGGTCTTTTCCGTTCCGGTTTGAGTCCGGTTTAAGCCGATCAAAACCGGTTTGAGCCGGTCTGGTCCGGTTTGAGTCCGGTTTGAGCCGGTCAAAACTGGTTGGAGCCCGTCTGGCCTGTTTTGATCTGGTCAAAACCCGTTTGACACTGGTTTGAGCCGGTCAAAACTGGTTTGAACCGTTCTGGTCCGGTTTGATCCGGTTTGGGCCTGTCTGGTCTGGTTTGAGCCGGTTCAAAGCGGTTTTAGCCGGTCTGGTCCGGTTTGAGTCTGGTTTGAGCCGTTCAAAACCTGGTAGACCCGGTCTGGTCCGTAATGAGACGGGTAAAACCGGTTTGAGCCAGTCTAAGAGCAGATCTGGTGCGGTTTGATACGGTTGGAGCCGGTCAAAACACGTTTGAGTCCGTTTTGAGCCGGTCTGGTCCGTTCTGGTTTGAGCCGGTCAAAACCTGTTTGAGCCAGTCTGCTCCAGTTTGAGTCCGGTTTGAGCCAGTCAAAACAGGTTTGAGCCGGTCTGGTCCGGTTTGAGTCCGGTTTGAGTCCGGTTTGTTCCGGTCTGGTCCAGTATGAGCCGGTGAAAACCAGTTTGAGACCGTCTCATCCGGTTTGAGCTGGTCAAAACTGGTTTGAGCCAGTCTAATACGGTCAAAACATGTTTGAGCCGGTCTGCTCGGATTTGAGTCCGGTTTGAGGCGGTAAAACCCGGTTTCGGTCCGGTTTGAGCCGGTCTTTTCCGTTCCGGTTTGAGTCCGGTTTAAGCCGATCAAAACCGGTTTGAGCCGGTCTGATTCGGTTTGAGACGGTCAAAAGCGGTTTGAGTCGGGCTAATACGGTCAAAATAGGTTTGAGAGGGTCTGGTCCGGTTTGAGTCTGGTTTCAGCCGTTCAAAACCGGTTTGAGCCGGTCTGGTCTGGTTTGAACCGGTTTGAGCCTGTCTGGTCTGGTTTGAGAAGGGGAAAAACGGTATGAGCCGGTCTGGTCCCGTTATAGTCCGGTTTGAACCGGTTAAAGCTGGTTTCAGCTGGTCTGGTTTGTTTTGAGCAGGTCTAGTCCGGTTTGAGCCTGTCAAAACTGGTTGGAAACGGTCGTGGCCGGTTTGAGCCCGTTTGAGCTGGTCTGGTCTAGTTTTAGCCGGTTTGAGCCGGTCTGTTCCTGCTTGAGCCGGTCTGTTCCAGTTTGAGTCCGATTTGAGCCGCTCAAAACCAGTATGAGCCGGTCTGGTACGGTTTGAGTCTGGTTTGAGCCAGTCAAAAAAGCTTTGAGCTGGTCTGGTTCGGTTTGAGTCCGGTTTGAGCCGGTCAAAACCGGTTTGAGCCGGTCTGGCCTGATTTGATCTGGTCAAAACCCGTTTGACTCTGGTTTGAGCCGGTCAAAACCGGTTTGAGCCGTTCTGGTCCGGTTTGATACGGCTTGAGGCAGTCTGGTCTCGTTTGAGCCGGTTCAAACCAGTTTTAGCCGGTCTGGTCCGGTTTGAGTCCGGTTTGAGCCGTTCAAAACCTGGTAGACCCGGTCTGGTCCGTAATGAGACGGTTAAAACCGGTTTGAGCCAGTCTAAGAGCCGGTGGGGTGTGGTTTGATCCGGTTGGAGCCGGTCAAACCATGTTTGAGTCCGTTTTGAGGTGGTCTGGTCCGTTCCGGTTTGAGCCGGTCAAAACCTGTTTGAGCCGGTCTGGCCTGGTTTGACCCGGTTTGAGCCGGTCCGGTCAGGTTTTAGTCCGGTTTGAGCCGGTCAAAACCGGATTCAGCCGGTCTGGTTCGTTTTGAGCCGGTCTGGTCCGGTTTGAGCCTGTCAAAACCGATTGGAACCGGTCTGGGCCGGTTTGAGTCCGGTTTGAGCCGGTCAAAACCGGTTTGAGCCGGTCTGGCCTGGTTTGATATGGTCAAAACCCATATGAGTCCGGTTTGAGCCAGTGAAAACCGGTTTGAGATGTTCTGGTCCGGTTTGAGAAGGTTTGAGCCGGTCTGGTCTGGTGTGAGCCGACTTGAGCCCATCTGTTCCTGTTTGAGCAGGTCTGTTCCTGTTTGAGTCCGGTTTGAGCCGTTCAAAACCGTTTTGAGCCGGTCTAGTCAGGTTTGAGTCCTTTTTGAGCCAGTCAAAACAGGTTTGAGCCGGTCTGGTCCGGTTAGAGTCCAGTTTGAGCCGGTCAAAACCGGTTTCAGCCGGTGTGGCCTGGTTTGATCTGGTCAAAACACGTTTGACTCTGGTTTGAGCCCGTCAAAACTGGTTTGAGCCGTTTTGGTCCGGTTTGAGCCCGGTTTGAGCCGGTCAAAATTGGTTTGAGCCGGTCCGGCCTGGTTTGATCTGGTCAAAACCCGTTTGAGTCCGGATTGAGCCGGTCAAAACCGGTCTGAGCCGGTCTGGTCCGGTTTGTGTCCGGTTTGAGTCCGGTTTGTGCCGGTCTGGTGCAGTTTGAGCTGGTCAAAACCGGTTTGAGCCCGTCTCGTGCGGTTTGAGCCAGTCAAATCTGGTTTGAGCCGGTATAATACGGTCAAAACATGTTTGAGCCGGTCTGCTCGGATTTGAGTCCGGTTTGAAGCGCTAAAAACCGGTTTAAGTCCGGTTTGAGCCGGTCTGTTCCGTTCCGGTTTGAGTCCGGTTTAAGCCGATCAAAACCAGTTTGAGCCGGTCTGTTTCAGTTTGAGACGGTCAAAACCGGTTTGAGCCTGTCTAATACGGTCAAAAGAGGTTTGAGATTGTCTGGTCCCTTTTGAGTCCGGTTTCAGCCGTTCAAAACCGGTTTGAGCCGATCTGGTCTGGTTTGAACCGGTTTGAGCAGGTCTGGTCTAGTTTGAGAAGGTGAAAACCGGTTTGAGCCGGTCTGGTCCCGTTATAGTCCGGTTTGAGCCGGTTAAAACCGGTTTCAGCTGGTCTGGTTTGTTTTGAGCAGGTCTGATCCGGTTTGAGCCTCTCAAAACCGGTTGGAACCGGTCGGGGCCGGTTTGAGTCCGGTTTGAGCCGGTCCAAACCGGTTCGAGCCCGTGTGGCCTGGTTTGACCCGGTCAAAACACGTATGAGTCCGGATTGAGCCTGTGAAAACCGGTTTGAGATGTTCTGGTCTGGTTTCAGCCAGTTTGAGCTGGTCTGGTGTGGCTTGAGCCAGTTTTAGCCGGTCTCTTCCTGTTTGAGTCCCGTTTAGCAGTTCAAAACCGATTTGAGACGGTCTAGTCCGCTTTGAGTCTGGTTTCAGCTGATCAAAACCGGTTTGAGCCGGTCTGGTCCGGTTTGAGTCCGGTTTGACCCAGTCAAAACAGGTTTGAGCCGATCTGGTCCGGTTTGAGTCCGGCTTGAGCCGGTTAAAAGTGGTTGGAGCCCGTCTGGCCTGTTTTGATCTGGTCAAAACCCGTTTGACACTGGTTTGAGCCGGTCAAAACTGGTTTGAACCGTTCTGGTCCGGTTTGATCCGGTTTGGGCCTGTCTGGTCTGGTTTGAGCCGGTTCAAACCGGTTTTAGCCGGTCTGGTTCGGTTTGAGTCTGGTTTGAGCCGTTCAAAACCTGGTAGACCCGGTCTGGTCCGTAATGAGACGGTTAAAACCGGTTTGAGCCAGTCTAAGAGCAGATCTGGTGCGGTTTGATACGGTTGGAGACGGTCAAAACACTTTTGAGTCCGTTTTGAGCCGGTCTGGTCCGTTCTGGTTTGAGCCGGTCAAAACCTGTTTGAGCCAGTCTGCTAAAGTTTGAGTCGGGTTTGAGCCAGTCAAAACAGGTTCGGGTTTGAGCCAGTCAAAACAGGTTTGAGCCGGTCTGGTCCGGTTTGAGTCCGGTTTGAGTCCGGTTTGTTCCAGTCTGGTCCAGTTTGAGCCGGTGAAAACCGGTTTGAGACCGTCTCATCCGGTTTGAGCTGGTCAAACTGGTTTGAGCCAGTCTAATATGGTCAAAACATGTTTGAGCCAGTCTGCTCGGATTTGAGTCCGGTTTGTAGGCGGTAAAACCCGGTTTCAGTGTGGTTTGAGCCGGTCTTTTCCGTTCCGGTTTGAGTCCGGTTTAAGCCGATCAAAACCGGTTTGAGCCGGTCTGGTCCGGTTTGAGTCCGGTTTGAGCCGGTCAAAACTGGTTGGAGCCCGTCTGGCCTGTTTTGATCTGGTCAAAACCCGTTTGACACTGGTTTGAGCCGGTCAAAACTGGTTTGAACCGTTCTGGTCCGGTTTGATCCGGTTTGGGCCTGTCTGGTCTGGTTTGAGCCGGTTCAAAGCGGTTTTAGCCGGTCTGGTCCGGTTTGAGTCTGGTTTGAGCCGTTCAAAACCTGGTAGACCCGGTCTGGTCCGTAATGAGACGGGTAAAACCGGTTTGAGCCAGTCTAAGAGCAGATCTGGTGCGGTTTGATACGTTTGGAGCCGGTCAAACACGTTTGAGTCCGTTTTGAGCCGGTCTGGTCCGTTCTGGTTTGAGCTGGTCAAAACCTGTTTGAGCCAGTCTGCTCCAGTTTGAGTCCGGTTTGAGCCAGTCAAAACAGGTTTGAGCCGGTCTGGTCCGGTTTGAGTCCGGTTTGAGTCCGGTTTGTTCCGGTCTGGTCCAGTATGAGCCGGTGAAAACCGGCTTGAGACCGTCTCATCCGGTTTGAGCTGGTCAAAACTGGTTTGAGCCAGTCTAATACGGTCAAAACATGTTTGAGCCGGTCTGCTCGGATTTGAGTCCGGTTTGAGGCGGTAAAACCCGGTTTCGGTCCGGTTTGAGCCGGTCGTTTCCGTTCCGGTTTGACTCCAGTTTAAGCCGATCAAAACCGGTTTGAGCCGGTCTGATTCGGTTTGAGACGGTCAAAAGCGGTTTGAGTCGGGCTAATACGGTCAAAATAGGTTTGAGAGGGTCTGGTCCGGTTTGAGTCTGGTTTCAGCCGTTCAAAACCGGTTTGAGCCGGTCTGGTCTGGTTTGAACCGGTTTGAGCCTGTCTGGTCTGGTTTGAGAAGGGGAAAAACGGTATGAGCCGGTCTGGTCCGTTATAGTCCGGTTTGAACCGGTTAAAGCTGGTTTCAGCTGGTCTGGTTTGTTTTGAGCAGGTCTAGTCCGCTTTGAGCCTGTCAAAACTGGTTGGAAACGGTCGTGGCCGGTTTGAGCCGTTTGAGCTGGTCTGGTCTAGTTTTAGCCGGTTTGAGCTGGTCTGTTCCTGCTTGAGCCGGTCTGTTCCAGTTTGAGTCCGATTTGAGCCGCTCAAAACCGGTATGAGCCGGTCTGGTACGGTTTGAGTCTGGTTTGAGCCAGTCAAAAAAGCTTTGAGCTGGTCTGGTTCGGTTTGAGTCCTGTTTGAGCCGGTCAAAACCGGTTTGAGCCGGTCTGGCCTGATTTGATCTGGTCAAAACCCGTTTGACTCTGGTTTGAGCCGGTCAAAACCGGTTTGAGCCGTTCTGGTCGGTTTGATACGGCTTGAGGCAGTCTGGTCTCGTTTGAGCCGGTTCAAACCAGTTTTAGCCGGTCTGGTCCGGTTTGAGTCCGGTTTGAGCCGTTCAAAACCTGGTAGACCCGGTCTGGTCCGTAATGAGACGGTTAAAACCGGTTTGAGCCAGTCTAAGAGCCGGTGGGGTGTGGTTTGATCGGTTGGAGCCGGTCAAACCATGTTTGAGTCCGTTTTGAGGTGGTCTGGTCCGTTCCGGTTTGAGCCGGTCAAAACTGTTTGAGCCGGTCTGGCCTGGTTTGACCCGGTTTGAGCCGGTCCGGTCAGGTTTTAGTCCGGTTTGAGCCGGTCAAAACCGGATTCAGCCGGTCTGGTTCGTTTTGAGCCGGTCTGGTCCGGTTTGAGCCTGTCAAAACCGATTGGAACCGGTCTGGGCCGGTTTGAGTCCGGTTTGAGCCGGTCAAAACCGGTTTGAGCCGGTCTGGCCTGGTTTGATATGGTCAAAACCCATATGAGTCCGGTTTGAGCAGTGAAAACCGGTTTGAGATGTTCTGGTCCGGTTTGAGAAGGTTTGAGCCGGTCTGGTCTGGTGTGAGCCGATTTGAGCCCATCTGTTCCTGTTTGAGCAGGTCTGTTCCTGTTTGAGTCCGGTTTGAGCCGTTCAAAACCGTTTTGAGCCGGTCTAGTCAGGTTTGAGTCCTTTTTGAGCCAGTCAAACAGGTTTGAGCCGTCTGGTCCGGTTAGAGTCCAGTTTGAGCCGGTCAAAACCGGTTTCAGCCGGTGTGGCCTGGTTTGATCTGGTCAAAACACGTTTGACTCTGGTTTGAGCCCGTCAAAACTGGTTTGAGCCGTTTTGGTCCGGATTTAGCCCGGTTTGAGCCGGTCAAAATCGGTTTCAGCCGGTCCGGCCTGGTTTGATCTGGTCAAAACCCGTTTGGGTCCGGATTGAGCCGGTCAAAACCGGTCTGAGCCGGTCTGGTCCGGGTTGTGTCCGGTTTGAGTCCGGTTTGTGCCAGTCTGGTGCAGTTTGAGCCGGTCAAAACCGGTTTGAGCCCGTCTCGTGCGGTTTGAGCCAGTCAAATCTGGTTTGAGCCAGTCTAATACGGTCAAAACATGTTTGAGCCGGTCTGCTCGGATTTGAGTCCGGTTTGAGGCGGTAAAACCCGGTTTCGGTCCGGTTTGAGCCGGTCTTTTCCGTTCCGGTTTGAGTCCGGTTTAAGCCGATCAAAACCGGTTTGAGCCGGTCTGATTCGGTTTGAGACGGTCAAAAGCGGTTTGAGTCGGGCTAATATGGTCAAAATAGGTTTGATAGGGTGTGGTCGGGTTTGAGTCTGGTTTCAGCCGTTCAAAACCGGTTTGGGCCTGTCTGGTCTGGTTTGAGCCGGTTCAAACCGGTTTTAGCCTGTCTGGTCCGGTTTGAGTCTGGTTTGAGCCGTTCAAAACCTGGTAGACCCGGTCTGGTCCGTAATGAGACGGTTAAAACCGGTTTGAGCCAGTCTAAGAGCAGATCTGGTGCGGTTTGATACGCTTGGAGCCAGTCAAAACACGTTTGAGTCCGTTTTGAGCCGGTCTGGTCCGTTCTGGTTTGAGCCGGTCAAAACCTGTTTGAGCCAGTCTGCTCCAGTTTGAGTCCGGTTTGAGCCAGTCAAAACAGGTTTGAGCCGGTCTGGTCCGGTTTGAGTCCGGTTTGAGTCCGGTTTGTTCCAGTCTGGTCCAGTTTGAGCCGGTGAAAACCGGTTTGAGACCGTCTCATCCGGTTTGAGCTGGTCAAAACTGGTTTGAGCCAGTCTAATACGGTCAAAACATGTTTGAGCCGGTCTGCTCGGATTTGAGTCCGGTTTGAGGCGGTAAAACCCGGTTTCGGTGTGGTTTGAGCCGGTCTTTTCCGTTCCGGTTTGAGTCCGGTTTAAGCCGATCAAAACCGGTTTGAGCCGGTCTGATTCGGTTTGAGACGGTCAAAAGCGGTTTGAGTCGGGCTAATACAGTCAAAATAGGTTTGAGAGGGTCTGGTCCGGTTTGAGTCTGGTTTCAGCCATTCAAAACCGGTTTGAGCCGGTCTGGTCTGGTTTGAACCGGTTTGAGCCTGTCTGGTCTGGTTTGAGAATGGGAAAAACGGTATGAGCCGGTCTGGTCCCGTTATAGTCCGGTTTGAACCGGTTAAAACTGGTTTAAGCTGGTCTGGTTTGTTTTGAGCAGGTCTAGTCCGGTTTGAGCCTGTCAAAACTGGTTGGAAACGGTCGTGGCCGGTTTGAGCCCGTTTGAGCTGGTCTGGTCTAGTTTTAGCCGGTTTGAGCCGGTCTGTTCCTGCTTCAGCCGGTCTGTTCCAGTTTGAGTCCGATTTGAGCCGTTCAAAACCGGTATGAGCCGGTCTGGTACGGTTTGAGTCTGGTTTGAGCCAGTCAAAAAAGCTTTGAGCTGGTCTGGTTCGGTTTGAGTCCGGTTTGAGCTGGTCAAAACCGGTTTGAGCCGGTCTGGCCTGATTTGATCTGGTCAAAACCCGTTTGACTCTGGTTTGAGCCGGTCAAAACTGGTTTGAGCCGTTCTGGTCCGGTTTGATACGGCTTGAGGCAGTCTGGTCTCGTTTGAGCCGGTTCAAACCAGTTTTAGCCGGTCTGGTCCAGTTTGAGTCCGGTTTGAGCCGTTCAAAACCTGGTAGACCCGGTCTGGTCCGTAATGAGACGGTTAAAACCGGTTTGAGCCAGTCTAAGAGCCGGTGGGGTGTGGTTTGATCCGGTTGGAGTCAGTCAAATCATGTTTGAGTCCGTTTTGAGGTGGTCTGGTCCATTCCGGTTTGAGCCGGTCAAAACCTGTTTGAGCCGGTCTGGCCTGGTTTGACCCGGTTTGAGCCGGTCCGGTCAGGTTTTAGTCCGGTTTGAGCCGGTCAAAACCGGATTCAGCCGGTCTGGTTCGTTTTGAGCCGGTCTGGTCCGATTTGAGCCTGTCAAAACCGATTGGAACCGGTCTGGGCCGGTTTGAGTCCGGTTTGAGCCGGTCAAAACCGGTTTGAGCCGGTCTGGCCTGGTTTGATATGGTCAAAACCCATATGAGTCCGGTTTGAGCCAGTGAAAACCGGTTTGAGATGTTCTGGTCCGGTTTGAGAAGGTTTGAGCCGGTCTGGTCTGGTGTGAGCCGATTTGAGCCCATCTGTTCCTGTTTGAGCAGGTCTGTTCCTGTTTGAGTCCGGTTTGAGCCGTTCAAAACCGTTTTGAGCCGGTCTAGTCAGGTTTGAGTCCTTTTTGAGCCAGTCAAAACAGGTTTGAGCCGGTCTGGTCCGGTTAGAGTCCAGTTTGAGCCGGTCAAAACCGGTTTCAGCCGGTGTGGCCTGGTTTGATCTGGTCAAAACACGTTTGACTCTGGTTTGAGCCCGTCAAAACTGGTTTGAGCCGTTTTGGTCCGGTTTGAGCCCGGTTTGAGCCGGTCAAAATCGGTTTGAGCCGGTCCGGCCTGGTTTGATCTGGTCAAAACCCGTTTGAGTCCGGATTGAGCCGGTCAAAACCGGTCTGAGCCGTTCTGGTCCGGGTTGTGTCCGGTTTGAGTCCGGTTTGTGCCGGTCTGGTGCAGTTTGAGCCGGTCAAAACCGGTTTGAGCCCGTCTCGTGCGGTTTGAGCCAGTCAAATCTGGTTTGAGCCAGTCTAATACGGTCAAAACATGTTTGAGCCGGTCTGCTCGGATTTGAGTCCGGTTTGAGGCGGTAAAACCCGGTTTCGGTCCGGTTTGAGCCGGTCTTTCCGTTCCGGTTTGAGTCCGGTTTAAGCCGATCAAAACCGGTTTGAGCCGGTCTGATTCGGTTTGAGACGGTCAAAAGCGTTTTGAGTCGGGCTAATACGGTCAAAATAGGTTTGAGAGGGTCTGGTGCGGTTTGAGTCTGGTTTCAGCCGTTCAAAACCGGTTTGGGCCTGTCTGGTCTGGTTTGAGCCGGTTCAAACCGGTTTTAGCCGGTCTGGTCCGGTTTGAGTCTGGTTTGAGCCGTTCAAAACCTGGTAGACCCGGTCTGGTCCGTAATGAGACGGTTAAAACCGGTTTGAGCCAGTCTAAGAGCAGATCTGGTGCGGTTTGATACGCTTGGAGCCAGTCAAAACACGTTTGAGTCCGTTTTGAGCCGGTCTGGTCCGTTCTGGTTTGAGCCGGTCAAAACCTGTTTGAGCCAGTCTGCTCCAGTTTGAGTCCGGTTTGAGCCAGTCAAAACAGGTTTGAGCCGGTCTGGTCCGGTTTGAGTCCGGTTTGAGTCCGGTTTGTTCCAGTCTGGTCCAGTTTGAGCTGGTGAAAACCGGTTTGAGACCGTCTCATCCGGTTTGAGCTGGTCAAAACTGGTTTGAGCCAGTCTAATACGGTCAAAACATGTTTGAGCCGGTCTGCTCGGATTTGAGTCCGGTTTGAGGCGGTAAAACCCGGTTTCGGTGTGGTTTGAGCCGGTCTTTTCCGTTCCGGTTTGAGTCCGGTTTAAGCCGATCAAAACCGGTTTGAGCCGGTCTGATTCGGTTTGAGACGGTCAAAAGCGGTTTGAGTCGGGCTAATACAGTCAAAATAGGTTTGAGAGGGTCTGGTCCGGTTTGAGTCTGGTTTCAGCCGTTCAAAACCGGTTTGAGCCGGTCTGGTCTGGTTTGAACCGGTTTGAGCCTGTCTGGTCTGGTTTGAGAATGGGAAAAACGGTATGAGCCGGTCTGGTCCCGTTATAGTCCGGTTTGAACCGGTTAAAACTGGTTTCAGCTGGTCTGGTTTGTTTTGAGCAGGTCTAGTCCGGTTTGAGCCTGTCAAAACTGGTTGGAAACGGTCGTGGCCGGTTTGAGCCCGTTTGAGCTGGTCTGGTCTAGTTTTAGCCGGTTTGAGCCGGTCTGTTCCTGCTTGAGCCGGTCTGTTCCAGTTTGAGTCCGATTTCAGCCGTTCAAAACCGGTATGAGCCGGTCTGGTACGGTTTGAGTCTGGTTTGAGCCAGTCAAAAAAGCTTTGAGCTGGTCTGGTTCGGTTTGAGTCCGGATTGAGCTGGTCAAAACCGGTTTGAGCCGGTCTGGCCTGATTTGATCTGGTCAAAACCCGTTTGACCCTGGTTTGAGCCGGTCAAAACTGGTTTGAGCCGTTCTGGTCCGGTTTGATACGGCTTGAGGCAGTCTGGTCTCGTTTGAGCCGGTTCAAACCAGTTTTAGCCGGTCTGGTCCGGTTTGAGTCCGGTTTGAGCCGTTCAAACCTGGTAGACCCGGTCTGTTCCGTAATGAGACGGTTAAAACCGGTTTGAGCCAGTCTAAGAGCCGGTGGGGTGTGGTTTGATCCGGTTGGAGCCGGTCAAACCATGTTTGAGTCCGTTTTGAGGTGGTCTGGTCCGTTCCGGTTTGAGCCAGTCAAAACCTGTTTGAGCCGGTCTGGCCTGGTTTGACCCGGTTTGAGCCGGTCCGGTCAGGTTTTAGTCCGGTTTGAGCCGGTCAAAACCGGATTCAGCCGGTCTGGTTCGTTTTGAGCCGGTCTGGTCCGGTTTGAGCCTGTCAAAACCGATTGGAACCGGTCTGGGCCGGTTTGAGTCCGGTTTGAGCCGGTCAAAACCGGTTTGAGCCGGTCTGGCCTGGTTTGATATGGTCAAAACCCATATGAGTCCGGTTTGAGCCAGTGAAAACCGGTTTGAGATGTTCTGGTCCGGTTTGAGAAGGTTTGAGCCGGTCTGGTCTGGTGTGAGCCGATTTGAGCCCATCTGTTCCTGTTTGAGCAGGTCTGTTCCTGTTTGAGTCCGGTTTGAGCCGTTCAAAACCGTTTTGAGCCGGTCTAGTCAGGTTTGAGTCCTTTTTGAGCCAGTCAAAACAGGTTTGAGCCGGTCTGGTCCGGTTAGAGTCCAGTTTGAGCCGGTCAAAACCGGTTTCAGCCGGTGTGGCCTGGTTTGATCTGGTCAAAACACGTTTGACTCTGGTTTGAGCCCGTCAAAACTGGTTTGAGCCGTTTTGGTCCGGTTTGAGCCCGGTTTGAGCCGGTCAAAATCGGTTTGAGCCGGTCCGGCCTGGTTTGATCTGGTCAAAACCCGTTTGAGTCCGGATTGAGCCGGTCAAAACCGGTCTGAGCCGGTCTGGTCCGGTTTGTGTCCGGTTTGAGTCCGGTTTGTGCCGGTCTGGTGCAGTTTGAGCCGGTCAAAACCGGTTTGAGCCCGTCTCGTGCGGTTTGAGCCAGTCAAATCTGGTTTGAGCCGGTATAATACGGTCAAAACATGTTTGAGCCGGTCTGCTCGGATTTGAGTCCGGTTTGAAGCGCTAAAAACCAGTTTAAGTCCGGTTTGAGCCGGTCTGTTCCGTTCCGGTTTGAGTCCGGTTTAAGCCGATCAAAACCAGTTTGAGCCGGTCTGTTTCAGTTTGAGACGGTCAAAACCGGTTTGAGCCTGTCTAATACGGTCAAAAGAGGTTTGAGATTGTCTGGTCCCTTTTGAGTCCGGTTTCAGCCGTTCAAAACCGGTTTGAGCCGATCTGGTCTGGTTTGAACCGGTTTGAGCAGGTCTGGTCTAGTTTGAGAAGGTGAAAACCGGTTTGAGCCGGTCTGGTCCCGTTATAGTCCGGTTTGAGCCGGTTAAAACCGGTTTCAGCTGGTCTGGTTTGTTTTGAGCAGGTCTGATCCGGTTGGAGCGTCTCAAAACCGGTTGGAACCGGTCGGGGCCGGTTTGAGTCCGGTTTGAGCTGGTCCAAACCGGTTCGAGCCCGTGTGGCCTGGTTTGACCCGGTCAAAACACGTATGAGTCTGGATTGAGCCTGTGAAAACCGGTTTGAGATGTTCTGGTCTGGTTTCAGCCAGTTTGAGCTGGTCTGGTGTGGCTTGAGGCAGTTTTAGCCGGTCTCTTCCTGTTTGAGTCCGGTATAGCAGTTCAAAACCGTTTTGAGACGGTCTAGTCCGCTTTGAGTCTGGTTTCAGCCGATCAAAACCGGTTTGAGCCGGTCTGGTCCGGTTTGAGTCCGGTTTGACCCAGTCAAAACAGGTTTGAGCCGATCTGGTCCGGTTTGAGTCCGGCTTGAGCCGGTCAAAACTGGTTGGAGCCCGTCTGGCCTGTTTTGATCTGGTCAAAACCCGTTTGACACTGGTTTGAGCCGGTCAAAACTGGTTTGAACCGTTCTGGTCCGGTTTGATCCGGTTTGGGCCTGTCTGGTCTTGTTTGAGCCGGTACAAAGCGGTTTTAGCCGGTCTGGTCCGGTTTGAGTCTGGTTTGAGCCGTTCAAAACCTGGTAGACCCGGTCTGGTCCGTAATGAGACGGTTAAAACCGGTTTGAGCCAGTCTAAGAGCAGATCTGGTGCGGTTTGATACGGTTGGAGCCGGTCAAAACACGTTTGAGTCCGTTTTGAGCCGGTCTGGTCCGTTCTGGTTTGAGCCGGTCAAAACCTGTTTGAGCCAGTCTGCTCCAGTTTGAGTCCGGTTTGAGCCAGTCAAAACAGGTTTGAGCCGGTCTGGTCCGGTTTGAGTCCGGTTTGAGTCCGGTTTGTTCCGGTCTGGTCCAGTTTGAGCCGGTGAAAACCGGTTTGAGACCGTCTCATCCGGTTTGAGCTGGTCAAAACTGGTTTGAGCCAGTCTAATACGGTCAAAACATGTTTGAGCCGGTCTGCTCGGATTTGAGTCCGGTTTGAGGCGGTAAAACCCGGTTTCGGTCCGGTTTGAGCCGGTCTTTTCCGTTCCGGTTTGAGTCCGGTTTAAGCCGATCAAAACCGGTTTGAGCCGGTCTGATTCGGTTTGAGACGGTCAAAAGCGGTTTGAGTCGGGCTAATACGGTCAAAATAGGTTTGAGAGGGTCTGGTCCGGTTTGAGTCTGGTTTCAGCCGTTCAAAACCGGTTTGAGCCGGTCTGGTCTGGTTTGAACCGGTTTGAGCCTGTCTGGTCTGGTTTGAGAAGGGGAAAAACGGTATGAGCCGGTCTGGTCCCGTTATAGTCCGGTTTGAACCGGTTAAAACTGGTTTCAGCTGGTCTGGTTTGTTTTGAGCAGGTCTAGTCCGGTTTGAGCCTGTCAAAACTGGTTGGAAACGGTCGTGGCCGGTTTGAGCCCGTTTGAGCTGGTCTGGTCTAGTTTTAGCCGGTTTGAGCCGGTCTGTTCCTGCTTGAGCCGGTCTGTTCCAGTTTGAGTCCGATTTCAGCCGTTCAAAACCGGTATGAGCCGGGCTGGTACGGTTTGAGTCTGGTTTGAGCCAGTCAAAAAAGCTTTGAGCTGGTCTGGTTCGGTTTGAGTCCGGTTTGAGCCGGTCAAAACCGGTTTGAGCCGGTCTGGCCTGATTTGATCTGGTCAAAACCCGTTTGACTCTGGTTTGAACCGGTCAAAACCGGTTTGAGCCGTTCTGGTCCGGTTTGATACGGCTTGAGGCAGTCTGGTCTCGTTTGAGCCGGTTCAAACCAGTTTTAGCCGGTCTGGTCCGGTTTGAGTCTGGTTTGAGCCGTTCAAAACCTGGTAGACCCGGTCTGGTCCGTAATGAGACGGTTAAAACCGGTTTGAGCCAGTCTAAGAGCCGGTCGGGTGTGGTTTGATCCGGTTGGAGCCGGTCAAATCATGTTTGAGTCCGTTTTGAGGTGGTCTGGTCCTTTCCGGTTTGAGCCGGTCAAAACCTGTTTGAGCCGGTCTGGCCTGGTTTGACCCGGTTTGAGCCGGTCCGGTCAGGTTTTAGTCCGGTTTGAGCCGGTCAAAACCGGATTCAGCCGGTCTGGTTCGTTTTGAGCCGGTCTGGTCCGGTTTGAGCCTGTCAAAACCGATTGGAACCGGTCTGGGCCGGTTTGAGTCCGGTTTGAGCCGGTCAAAACCGGTTTGAGCCGGTCTGGCCTGGTTTGATATGGTCAAAACCCATATGAGTCCGGTTTGAGCCAGTGAAAACCGGTTTGAGATGTTCTGGTCCGGTTTGAGAAGGTTTGAGCCGGTCTGGTCTGGTGTGAGCCGATTTGAGCCCATCTGTTCCTGTTTGAGCAGGTCTGTTCCTGTTTGAGTCCGGTTTGAGCCGTTCAAAACCGTTTTGAGCCGGTCTAGTCAGGTTTGAGTCCTTTTTGAGCCAGTCAAAACAGGTTTGAGCCGGTCTGGTCCGGTTAGAGTCCAGTTTGAGCCAGTCAAAACCGGTTTCAGCCGGTGTGGCCAGGTTTGATCTGGTCAAAACACGTTTGACTCTGCTTTGAGCCCGTCAAAACTGGTTTGAGCCGTTTTGGTCCGGTTGGAGCCCGGTTTGAGCCGAGCCGGTGAAAATTGGTTTGAGCGGGTCCCGCCTGGTTTGATCTGGTCAAAACCCGTTTGAGTCCAGATTGAGCCAGTCAAAACCGGTCTGAGCCGGTCTGGTCCGGTTTGTGTCCGGTTTGAGTCCGGTTTGTGCCGGTCTGGTGCAGTTTGAGCCGGTCAAAACCGGTTTGAGCCCGTCTCGTGCGGTTCGAGCCAGTCAAATCTGGTTTGAGCCGGTATAATACGGTCAAAACATGTTTGAGCCGGTCTGCTCGGATGTGAGTCCGGTTTGAAGCGCTAAAAACCAGTTTAAGTCCGGTTTGAGCCAGTCTGTTCCGTTCCGGTTTGAGTCCGCTTTAAGCCGATCAAAACCAGTTTGAGCCGGTCTGTTTCAGTTTGAGACGGTCAAAACCGGTTTGAGCCTGTCTAATACGGTCAAAAGAGGTTTGGATTGTCTGGTCCCTTTTGAGTCCGGTTTCAGCCGTTCAAAACCGGTTTGAGCCGATCTGGTCTGGTTTGAACCGGTTTGAGCAGGTCTGGTCTAGTTTGAGAAGGTGAAAACCGGTTTGAGCCGGTCTGGTCCCGTTATAGTCCGGTTTGAGCCAGTTAAAACCGGTTTCAGCTGGTCTGGTTTGTTTTGAGCAGGTCTGATCCGGTTTGAGCCTCTCAAAACCGGTTGGAACCGGTCGGGGCCGGTTTGAGTCCGGTTTGAGCCGGTCCAAACCTGTTCGAGCCCGTGTGGCCTGGTTTGACCCGGTCAAAACACGTATGAGTCCGGATTGAGCCTGTGAAAACCGGTTTGAGATGTTCTGGTCTGGTTTCAGCCAGTTTGAGCTGGTCTGGTGTGGCTTGAGCCAGTTTTAGCCGGTCTCTTCCTGTTTGAGTCCCGTTTAGCAGTTCAAAACCGTTTTGAGACGGTCTAGTCCGCTTTGAGTCTGGTTTCAGCCGATCAAAACCGGTTTGAGCCGGTCTGGTCCGGTTTGAGTCCGGTTTGACCCAGTCAAAACAGGTTTGAGCCGATCTGGTCCGGTTTGAGTCCGGCTTGAGCCGGTCAAAACTGGTTGGAGCCCGTCTGGCCTGTTTTGATCTGGTCAAAACCCGTTTGACACTGGTTTGAGCTGGTCAAAACTGGTTTGAACCGTTCTGGTCCAGTTTGATCCGGTTTGGGCCTGTCTGGTCTGGTTTGAGCCGGTTCAAACCGGTTTTAGCCGGTCTGGTTCGGTTTGAGTCTGGTTTGAGCCGTTCAAAACCTGGTAGACCCAGTATGGTCCGTAATGAGACGGTTAAAACCGGTTTGAGCCAGTCTAAGAGCAGATCTGGTGCGGTTTGATACGGTTGGAGCCGGTCAAAACACTTTTGAGTCCGTTTTGAGCCGGTCTGGTCCGTTCTGGTTTGAGCCGGTCAAAACCTGTTTGAGCCAGTCTGCTCCAGTTTGAGTCGGGTTTGAGCCAGTCAAAACAGGTTCGGGTTTGAGCCAGTCAAAACAGGTTTGAGCCGGTCTGGTCCGGTTTGAGTCCGGTTTGAGTCCGGTTTGTTCCGGTCTGGTCCAGTTTGAGCCGGTGAAAACCGGTTTGAGACCGTCTCATCCGGTTTGAGCTGGTCAAAACTGGTTGGAGCCAGTCTAATACGGTCAAAACATGTTTGAGCTGGTCTGCTCGGATTTGAGTCCGGTTTGAGGCGGTAAAACCCGGTTTCGGTCCGGTTTGAGCCGGTCTTTTCCGTTCCGGTTTGAGTCCGGTTAAACCGATCAAAACCGGTTTGAGCCGGTCTGATTCGGTTTGAGACGGTCAAAAGCGGTTTGAGTCGGGCTAATACGGTCAAAATAGGTTTGAGAGGTTCTGGTCTGGTTTGAGTCTTGTTTCAGCCGTTAAAAACCGGTTTGGGCCTGTCTGGTCTGGTTTGAGCCGGTTCAAACCGGTTTTAGCCGGTCTGGTCCGGTTTGAGTCTGGTTTGAGCCGTTCAAAACCTGGTAGACCCGGTCTTGTCCATAATGAGACGGTTAAAACCGGTTTGAGCCAGTCTAAGAGCAGATCTGGTGCGGTTTGATACGCTTGGAGCCAGTCAAAACACGTTTGAGTCCGTTTTGAGCCGGTCTGGTCCGTTCTGGTTTGAGCCGGTCAAAACCTGTTTGAGCCAGTCTGCTCCAGTTTGAGTCCGGTTTGAGCCAGTCAAAACAGGTTTGAGCCGGTCTGGTCCGGTTTGAGTCCGGTTTGAGTCCGGTTTGTTCCGGTCTGGTCCAGTTTGAGCCGGTGAAAACCGGTTTGAGACCGTCTCATCCGGTTTGAGCTGGTCAAAACTGGTTTGAGCCAGTCTAATACGGTCAAAACATGTTTGAGCCGGTCTGCTTGGGTTTGAGTCCAGTTTGAGGCGGTAAAACCCGGTTTCGGTGTGGTTTGAGCCGGTCTTTTCCGTTCCGGTTTGAGTCCGGTTTAAGCCGATCAAAACAGGTTTGATCCGGTCTGGTCTGGTTTGAGTCCAGATTGAGCCAGTCAAAACAGATTTGAGCTGGTCTGGTCCAGTTTGAGTCCAGTTTGAGCCGGTCAAAATCGGTGTGAGCCATTCTGGCTTGGTTTGATCTGGTCAAAACCCATTTGAGGCCGGTTTGAGCCGGTCAAAACCTGGTAGACCCGGTCTGGTCCGTAATGAGACGGTTGAAACCGGTTTGAGCCAGTCTAAGAGCAGATCTGGTGCGGTCTGATACGGTTGGAGCCGGTCAAAACACGTTTGAGTCTGTTTTGAGCCGGTCTGGTCCGTTCTGGTTTGAGCCGGTCAAAACCTGTTTGAGCCAGTCTGCTCCAGTTTGAGTCCGGTTTGAGCCAGTCAAAACAGGTTTGAGCCGGTCTGGTCCGGTTTGAGTCTGGTTTCAGCCGGTCAAACCGGTTTGAGCCAGTCGGTTCCAGTTTGAGTCCTTTTTGAGCCAGTCAAAACAGTTTTGAGCCGGTCAAAACCGGTTTCAGTCGGTCTGGTTTGGTTTGAGCCGGTCTGGTCCGGTTTTAGCCAGTCAAAACCGGTTGGAACAGGTCTGGGCCGGTTTGAGTCAGGTTTGAGCCGTTCAAATCTGGTTTGAACCTGTGTGGCCTGGTTTGATCCGGTCAAAACCCGAATGTGTCCGGTTTGAGCCGGTGAAAACCGGTTTGAGATGTTGTGGTCCGGTTTGAGCTGGTTGGAGCCGGTCTGGTCTGGTTTGAGCCGTTTTCAGCCGATCTGTTCCTGTTTGAGCCGGTCTGTTCCTGTTTGAGTCCGGTTTGACAGGTTCAAAACCGATTTGAGCCTGTGTAGTCCGGTTTGAGTCTGGTTTCAGCCAGTCAAAACCGGTTTGAGCCGGTCTGGTCCGGTTTGAGTCCGGTTTGAGCCAGTCAAAACAGGTTTGAGCCGGTCTGGTGCGGTTTGAGAAGGTCAAAACGGGTTTGAGCCAGTCTAATATGGTCAAAATAGGTTTGAGCCGGTCTGGTCCGGTTTGAGTCCGGTTTCAGCCCATCAAAACCGGTTTGAGTCGGTATGGTTCGGTTTGAACCGTTCATAATCGGTTTGAGCGGGTCAGGTCAGGTTTTAGCTGGTTTGAGCCGGTCTGGTCCGGTTAGAGCCGGTCTGGTCGGATTTGAGCCGGTCAAAACCGGTTTGAGCCCGTCTCGTCCGGTTTGAGCTGGTCAAAACCGGTTTGAGCCGGTCTGCTGCTGTTTGATCCGGTTTGAGCTGGTCTGGTCCGGTTTGATTAGATTTGAGCTGCTCAAAACCGGTTTGAGCCTATCTGGGCGGGTTTGAGTCCCGTTTGAGCAGGTCAAAACAGTTTTGTGCCAGTCTGTTCCGCTTTCAAGCAGTCAAAACTGGTTTGAGACGGTTTGGGCCGGTCAAAACCGGTTTGAGCCGGTCTGGTCGGTTTTGATCCGGTTTTAGTCCGGTTTGTTCCGGTCTGGTCGAGTTTGAGCCGGTGAAAACCGGTTGGAGCCCGTCTCGTCCGGTTTGAACCGGTCAAAACCGGTTTGAGCCAGTCTAAGAGCCAGTTTGGTGCCGTTTGATCCGGTTGGAACAGGTCAAAACACGTTTGTGTCCATTGTGAGCCGGTCTGGTCCGTTCCGGTTTGAGCCGGTGAAAACCGGTTTGAGCCAGTCTGGTCCGGTTTGATCCGGTTAGAGCCGTTCTGGTCTGGTTTGATCCGTTCAAAACCGGTTTGAGCCGGTCTGGCCTTGTTTGACCAGGTCAAAACCCGTTTGACTCTGGTTTGAGCCCATCAAAGCTGGTTTGAGTCGTTTTGGTCCGGTTTGATCCCGTTTCATCCGGTCTGGTCTGGTTTGAGCCAGTTCCATCCAGTTTTAGCCGGTCTGGTCCGGTTTGAGTCTGTTTTGAGCCGTTAAAATCCTGGTAGACCCAGGCTGGTCCATAATGAGACGGTTAAAACAGGTTTGAGCCAGTCTAAGAGCCGGTCTGGTGCGGTTTGATCCGGTTGGAGCCGGTCAAAACACGTTTGTGTCAGTTTTGATCCGGTCTGGTCCGTTCCGGTTTGAGCCGGTGAAAACCGGTTTGAGCCAGTCTGGTCCGGTTTGAGTCCGGTTTGAGCCAGTCAAAACAGGTATGAGCCGGTCTGGTCCGGTTTGAGTCCGGTTTGAGCCGGTCAAAATCGGTTTAAGCCGGTCTGGCCTGGTTTGATCTGGTCAAAACCCGTTTGAGTCCTGTTTGAGCCGGTCTAAACCGGTTTTAGCCGGTCTGGTCCGGTTTGAGTCCGGTTTGAGTCCGGTTTGTGACGGTCTGGACCAGTTTGAGCCGGTCAAAACAGGTTTGAGCCCGTCTCGTCCGGTTTGAGCCGGTCAAAACTTTTTTGAGCCGGTCTAATACGGTCAAAACATGTTTGAGCAGGTCTGCTCGGATTTGAGTCCGGTTTGAGGCGGTAAAATCCGGTTTCAGTCCGGTTTGAGCCGGTCTGTTCCGTTCCGGTTTGAATCCGGTTTAAGCCAATCAAAACCGGTTTGAGCCAGTCTGGTTCGGTTTGAGAGGGTCATAACCGGTATGAGCCGCTCTAATACGGTCAAAATAAGTTTGAGCCCGTCTGGTCCGGTTTGAGTCCGGTTTCAGCCCATCAAAACTGGTTTGAGTCGGTCTCGTTCGGTTTGAACCGTTCAAAACCGGTTTGAGCCGGTCTGGTCAGGTTTTAGCTGGTTTGAGCCTGTCTGGTCGAGTTAGAGACGGTCTGGTCCGTTCCGGTTTGAGCCTGTCAAAACCGGTTTGAGCCAGTCTGGTCCGGTTTGAGCCAGTCAAAACAGGTTTGATTCGGTCTGGTCCGGTTTGAGTCCGGTTTGAGCCGGTCAAAACCCGTTGGAACCGGTCTGGGCCAGTTTGAGTCTGGTTTGAGCCGGTCCAAAACGGTTTGAGCTATTCTGACCTGGTTTGATCCAGTCAAAACCCGTATGAGTCTGGCTTGAGCTGGTGAAAACCAGTTTGAGATGTTCTGCTCCGGTTTGAGCCGGTTTGAGCCGGTCTGGTGTGGCTTGAGCTGGTTTTAACCGGTCGGTTCCTGATTGAGTCCGGTTTGAGCCGTTCAAAAGCGGTGTGAGCCGGTCTAGTCCGGTTTGAGCCCGGTTTCAGGCGGTCAAAATCGGTTTGAGCTGGTCTGGTCCGGTTTGAGTCCGCTTTGACCCAGTCAAAACAGGTTTGAGCCGATCTGGTCCTGTTTGAGTCCGGTTTGAGCCGGTCAAAACCGGTTTGAGCCGGTCTGGCCTGGTTTGATCTGGTCAAAACCCGTTTGACCCTGGTTTGAGCCGGTGAAAACCGATTTGAGATGTTCTGGTCTGGTTTGAGCTGCTTTGAGCCGGTCGGTTCCTGTTTGAGCCGGTCTGTTCCTGTTTGAGTCAGGTTTGAGCCGTTCAAAACCGGATTGAGCCGGTCTAGTCCGGTTTGAGTCGGTTTCAGCCTGTCAAAACCGGTTTGAGCCGGTCTGTTCCGGTTTGAGTCCTTTTTTGAGACAGTCAAAATAGGTTTCAGCTGGTCTGGTCCGGTTTGAGTCCGATTTGAGCCGGCCAAAACCGGTTTCAGCCGGTCTGGCTGGTTTAATCTGGTCAAAAACCGTTTGACTCTGGTTTGAGCCGTTCAAAACCGGTTTGAGCCGGTCTGGCCTGGTTTGATCCGGTTTGAGCCGGTCCGGTCAGGTTTTAGTCCGGTTTGAGACAGTCAAAACCGGTTTTAGTCGGTCTGGTTTGGTTTGAGCCGGTCTGGTCCGGTTTGAGCCTGTCAAAACCGATTGGAAGCGGTCTGGGCCGGTTTGAGACCGGTTTGAACCATTCAAAACCGGTTTGAGCCGCTCTGGTTAGGTTTTAGCTGGTTTGAGCCGGTCTGCTCGGGTTAGAGCTTTTCTGGTCGGGTTTGAGCCGGTCAAAAGCGGTTTGAGCCTGTCTCGTCCGGTTTGAGCTGGTCAATACCAGTTTGAGCCGGTCTGCTGCTGTTTGATCCGGTTTGAGCTAGTCTGCTCTGGTTTGATTAGATTTGAGCCGGTCAAAACCGGTTTGATCCCATCTGGTCGGGTTTGAGTCCTGTTTGAGCAGGTCAAAACCGTTTTGAGTCGGTCTGGTATGGTTTCATCCGGTCAAAACTGGTTTGAGACAGTTTGAGCCGGTCAAAACCGGTTTGAGCCCCTCTGGTCCGGTTTCATCCGGTCAAAACTGGTTTTATATGGTTTGAGCCGTTCAAAACCGGTTTGAGCCGGTCTGGACTGATTTGATCCGGTTTGAGCCGGTCCGGTCAGGTTTTAGTCCGGTTTGAGGCGGTTAAATCCGGTTTGAGCCGGTCTGGTGTGGCTTGAGCTGGTTTAAGCCGGTCGGTTCCTGTTTGAGTCCGGTTTGAGCCCTTCAAAACAGGTTTGAGCCGGTCTAGTCCGGTTTGAGCCCGGTTTCAGCCGGACAAAACCGGTTTGAGTAGCTCTGGTCCGGTTTGAGTCCAATTTGACCCAGTCAAAGCAGGTTTGAGCCGATCTGGTCCTGTTTGAGTCCGGTTTGAGCCGTTCAAAACCGCTTTGAGCTGGTCTAGTCCGGTTTGAGTCCGGTTTCAGTCTGTCAAAACCGGTTTGAGCCGGTCTGTTCCGGTTTGAGTCCGGTTTGACCCAGTCAAAACAGGTTTGAGCCGATCTGGTCCAGTTTGAGTCCGGTTTGTGCCAGTCAAAATCGGTTTGAGCCGGTCTGGTCCGGGTTGGGTCCGGTTTGAGTCCGGTTTGAGTCCGGTTTGTGCCAGTCTGGTCCACATTGAGCCGGTCAAAACCGGTTTGAGCCCATCTCGTCCGGTTTGAGCCGGTCAAAACTGGTTTGAGCCCCTCTAATACGGTCAAAACATGTTTCACCCGGTCTGCTCGGATTTGAGTCCTGTTTGAGGTGGTAAAAACCGGTTTCGGTCCGGTTTGAGCCGGTTTGTTCCGTTCCATTTTGAATCCGGTTTAAGTCGATCAAAACTGGTTCGAACCAGTCTGGTTCGTTTTGAGACGGTCAAAACCGGTTTGAGTCGGTCTAATATGGTCAAAATAGGTTTGAGCCGGTCTGGTCCGGTTTGAGTCCGGTTTCAGCCTTTCAAAACCGATTTGAGTGGGTCTGGTTTGGTTTAAACCATTCAAAACTGGTGTGAGCCGGTCTGGTCAGATTTTAGCTGGTTTGAGCCGGTCTGCTCGGGTTAGAGCCCGTCTGGTCGGGTTTGACCCGGTCAAAAGTGGTTTGAGCCCGTCTCGTCCGGTTTGAGCTGGTCAAAACCGGTTTGAGCCGGTCTGCTGCTGTTTGATCCGGTTTGAGCTAGTCTGGTCCGGTTTGATTAGATTTGAGCCGGTAAAAACCGGTTTGAGCCTATCTGGGCGGGTTTGAGTCCCTTTTGAGCAGGTCAAAACCGTTTTGAACCGGTCTGGTCCGGTTTCATCCGGTCAAAACTGGATTGAGACGGTTTGAGCCGGTCAAAACCGGTTTGAGCCCCTCTGGTCCGGGTTCATCCGGTCAAAACCTGTTTTATACTGTTTGAGCCGGTCAAAACCGTTTTGAGCCGGTCTGGTCGGGTTTGATCCGGTTTGAGCCGTTCTGGTCTGGTATGATCCGTTCAAAACCGGTTTGAGCTGGTCTGGCCTGGTTTGATCTGGTCAAAACCCGTTTGACTCTGGTTTGAGGCGGTCAAAACTGGCTTGAGCGTTTCTGGTCCGGTTTGATATGGCTTGAGGCAGTCTGGTCACGTTTGAGCCGGTTCAAACCGATTTTAGCCGGTCTCGTCCGGTTTGAGTCCAGTTTGAGCCCTTCAAAACCTGGTAGACCCGGTCTGGTCCGTAATGAGACGGGTAAAAGCGGTTTGAGCCAGTCTAAGAGCCGGTCTGGTGCGGTTTGATCCGGTTGGAGCCGGTCAAAACATGTGTGAGTCCGTTTTGAGGCGGTCTGGTCCGTTCCGGTTTGAGCCGGTGAAAACCGGTTTGAGCCGGTCTGGTCCAGTTTGAGTCCGATTTGAGCCAGTCAAAACAGGTTTGAGCCGGACTGGTCTGGTTTGAGTCCGGTTTGAGCCTGTCAAAATCGGTTTGAGCCGGTCTGGCCTTGTTTGATCTGGTCAAAACCCGTTTGAGTCTGGTTTGAGCCGGTCAAAACCGGCTTGAGTCGGTCCAGATCAGTTTGAATCGTTCAAAACCCGTTTGAGCCGGTCTTGTGAGGTTTGAGCTGGTTTGAGCCGATCTGGTCTGGTTAGAGACGGTCTGATTGGCTTTGAGCCGGTCAAAACCGGTTTGAGCCCGTCTCGTCTGGTTTGAGCTGGTCAAAACCGATTTGAGCCGGTCTGCTGCTGTTTGATCCGGTTTGAGCTGGTCTGGTCTGGTTTGATTAGATTTGAGCCGGTCAAAACCGGTTTGATCCTATCTGTTCGGTTTTGAGTCCCGTTTGAGCAGGTCAAAACCGTTTTGAGCCGGTCTGGTACGGTTTCATCCGGTCAAAACTGGTTTGAGACGGTTTGAGCCGGTCAAAACCGGTTTGAGCCCTCTGGTCCAGTTTCATCCAGTCAAAACTGGTTTTATATGATTTGAGCCGGTCAAAACCGATTTGAGCCGGTCTGGTCGGGTTTGATCCGGTTTGAGCCGTTCTGGTCTGGTTTGATCCGTTCAAAACCGGTTTGCGCCAGTCTGGCCTGGTTTGATCTGGTCAAAACCCGTTTGACTCTGGTTTGAGCCCGTCAAAGCTGGTTTGAGCCGTTTTGGTCCGGTTTGATCCCGTTTGAGCCGGTCTGGTCTGGTTTGAGCCGGTTCCAACCAGTTTTAGCCAGTCTGGTCCGGTTTGAGTCTGGTTTGAGCCATTCAAATCCTGGTAGACCCGGTCTGGCCCATAATGAGACGGTTAAAAGCGGTTTGAGCCAGTCTAAGAGCCGGTCTGGTGCGGTTTGATCCGGTTGGAACCGGTCAAAACACGTTTGTGTCTGTTTTGAGCCGATCTGGTCCGTTCCGGTTTGAGCCGGTCAAAACTGGTTTGAGCCAGTCTGGTCCAGTTTGAGTTCTGTTTGAGCCAGTCAAAACAGTTTGGAGCCGGTCTGGTCTGGTGTGAGTCTGGTTTGAGCCAGTCAAAATCGGTTTGAGCCGGTCTGGCCTGGTTTGATCTGGTCAAAACCCATTGAGTCCGGTTTGAGCCGGTGAAAACGGGTTTGAGCTGGTCTGGTGTGTGTTGGGTCCGGTTTGAGTCTGGTTTGGGTCCGGTTTGTGCCGGTCTGGTCCACTTTGAGCCGGTCAAAACCGGTTTGAGCCCATCTCGTCCGGTTTGAACCGGTCAAAACTGGTTTGAGCCCATCTAATACGGTCAAAACATGTTTGACCCGGTCTGCTTGGATTTCAGTCCGGTTTGACGCGGTAAAAACCGGTTTCAGTCCGGTTTGAGCCGGTTTGTTCCGTTCCATTTTGAATCCGGTTTAGGCGATGAAAACTGGTTTGCGACAGTCTGGTTCGGTTTGAGATGGTCAAAACCGGTTTGAGTCGGTCTAATACGGTCAAAATAGGTTTGAGCCAGTCTGGTCCGGTTTAAGTCTGGTTAAGCCCTTCAAAACCGATTTGAGTCGGTCTGGTTTGGTTTGAACCATTCAAAACCGGTGTGAGCTGGTCTGGTCAGGTTTTAGCTGGTTTGAGCCGGTCTGCTCGGGTTAGAGCCCGTCTGGTCGGGTTTGAGCCGGTCTAAAGCGGTTGGAGCCCGTCTCGTCCGGTTTGAGCTGCTCAAAACCGGTTTGAGCCTGTCTGCGGCTGTTTGATCCGGTTTGAGCTAGTCTGGTCCGGTTTGATTAGATTTGAGCCGGTCAAAACTGGTTTGATCCTATCTGGTCGGGTTTGAGTCCCGTTTGAGCAGGTCAAAACCGTTTTGAGCCGGTCTGGTCTGGTTTCATCCGGTCAAAACTGGTTTTAGTTGGTTTGAGCCGGTCAAAACCGGTTTCAGCCGGTCTGGTTCGGTTTGAGCCGGTCTGGTCCGGTTTGAGTCCGGTTTGAGCAGGTCAAAACCGGTTTGAGCCGGTCTGGCCTGGTTTAATCCGGTTTGAGCCGGTCCCGGCCAGATTTTAGTCCGGTTTGACCAGGTCAAAACCGGTTTCAGCCGGTCTGGTCCAGTTTGAGCCAGTCAAAACCGGTTTGAGCCGGTCTGGCCTGGTTTGATCTGGTCAAAACCCGTATAAGTCCGGTTTGAGCCGGTGAAAACCGGTTTGAGGTGTTCTGGTCTGGTTTGAGCCGGTTTGAGCCGGTCTGTTCTGGTGTGAGCCGGATTGAGCCGGTCTGTTCCTGTCTGAGCGGTCTGTTCCTGTTTAAGTCCGGTTTGAGTCGTTCAAAACCGGTTTGAGCCGGTCTAGTCCCGTTTGAGTCCGGTTTCAGCAGGTGAAAACCGGTTGGAACCGGTCGGGGCCGGTTTGAGTCCGGATTGAGCCGGTCCAAACCGGTTTGATCCCGTCTCGTCCGTTTTGAGCCGGTGAAAACTGGTATGAGCCGGTCCAATACGGTCAAAACATGCTTGAGCTGGTCTGCTCGGATTTGAGTACGGTTTGAGGCGGTAAAAACGGTTTCAGTCTGGTTTGAGCCGGTCTGTTCCGTTCCGGTTTGGATTCGGTTTAAGCCAATCAAAACCGGTTTGAGCCGGTCTGGTTCTGTTTGAGACGGTCAAAACCGGTTTCAGCCGGTCTAATATGGTCAAAATAGGTTTGAGCCGGTCTGATCCAGTTTGAGTCCGGTTTCAGCCCGTCAAAACCGGTTTGAGTCGGTCTGGTTCGGTTTGAACCGTTCAAAATCGGTCTGACCCGGTCTGGTCAGGTTTTAGCTGGTTTGAGCCGGTGTGGTCGGGTTAGAGCCGGTCTAGTCGGGTTTGAGCCGGTCAAAACCGATTTGAGCCCTTCTCGTCTGGTTTGAGCTGGTCAAAAACCGATTTGAGCCGGTCTGCTGCTGTTTGATCTGGTTTCAACTGGTCTGGTCTGGTTTGATTAGATTTGAGCTGGTCAAAACCGGTTTGAGCCTATCTGGTCGGGTTTGAGTCCCGTTTGAGCCGGTCAAAACCGTTTTGAGCCAGTCTGGTCCGTTTTAATCCGGTCAAAACTGGTTTGAGACGGTTTGAGCTGGTCAAAACCGGTATGAGCCGGTCTGGTCCGGTTTGATCCGGTTTGAGCCGGTCTGGTCTGGTTTGAGCCATTGAAAACCAGTTTGAGCCAGACCGGTCCGATTTTAGTTCGGCTTGAGCCGGTCAAAACCGGTTTCAGCCGGTCTGGTTTGGTTTGAGCCGGTCTGGTCCGGTTTGAGCCTGTCAAAACCGGTTGGAACCGGTCTGGGCCTGTTTGAGTCCGGTTTGAGGCAGTCAAAACCGGTTAGAGCCGGTCTTTTCTGGTTTGATCCGGTCAAAACCCGTATGAGTCCGGGTTGAGCCGGTGAAAACCGGTTTGCGATGTTCTGGTCCGGTTTGAGCCGGTTTGAGCCGCTCTGGTCTAGTTTTAGCCGGTTTGAGACGGTCTGTTCCTGTTTGAGCCGGTCTCTTCCAGTTTGAGTCCGATTTGAGCCGTTCAAAACCGGTATGAGCTGGTCTGGTCCGGTTTGAGTCCGGTTTGAGCCAGTCAAAAATGTTTTGAGCTGGTCTGGTCCGGTTTGAGTCTGGTTTGTGCCGGTCAAAACTGGTTTGAGCCGGTCTGGCCTGGTTTGATCTGGTCAAAACCCGTTTGACTCTGGCTTGAGCCGGTCAAAACTGCTTTGAGCCGTTCTGGTCCGGTTTGATACGGCTTGAGGCAGTCTGGTCTCGTTTGAGCCGGTTCAAA
>NW_027328093.1:0-63943 GCF_047675955.1 Chlorocebus sabaeus | reverse complement strand
GGTGAAAAAGGAAATATCTTCCGTTCAAAACTGGAAAGAAGCTTTCTGTGAAACTGCTCTGTGTTCTGTTAATTCATCTCACAGAGTTACTGTTTTTCCCTTCAAGAAGACTTTCGCGAAGGCTGTTCTTGTGGAATTGGAAAAGGGATATTTGGAAGCCCATAGAGGGCTATGGTGAAAAAGGAAATATCTTTCGTTCAAAACTGGAAAGAAGCTTTCTGGGAAACTGCTCTGTGTTCTGTTAATTCATCTCACAGAGTTACATCTTTCCCTTCAAGAAGCCTTTCGCTAAGGCTGTTCTTGTGGAATTGGCAAAGGGATATTTGGAAGCCCATAGAGGGCTATGGTGAAAAAGGAAATATCTTCCGTTCAAAAGTGGAAAGAAACTTTCTGAGAAACTGCTCTGTGTTCTGTTAATTCATTTCACAGAGTTACATCTTTCCCTTCAAGAAGTCTTTCGCTAAGGCTGTTCTTGTGCAATTGGCAAGGGGATATTTGGAAGCCCATAGAGGGCTATGGTGAAAAAGGAAATATCTTCCGTTCAAAACTGGAAAGAAGCCTTCTGAGAAACTGCTCTGTGTTCTGTTAATTCATCTCACAGAGTTACATCTTTCCCTTCAAGAAACCTTTCGCTAAGGCTGTTCTTGTGGAATTCGCAAAGGGATATTTGGAAGCCCATAGAGGGCTACGGTGAAAAAGGAAATATCTTCCGTTCACAACTGGAAAGAAGCGTTCTGAGAAACTGCTCTGTGTTCTGTTAATTCATCTCACAGAGTTACATCTTTCCCTTCAAGAAGCCTTTCGCTAAGGCTGTTCTTGTGGAATTGGCAAAGGGATATTTGGAAGCCCATAGAGGGCTATGGTGAAAAAGGAAATATCTTCCGTTCAAAACTGGAAAGAAGCCTTCTGAGAAACTGCTCTGTGTTCTGTTAATTCATCTCACAGAGTTACATCTTTCCCTTCAAGAAGTCTTTCGCTCTGGCTGTTCTTGTGGAATTGGCAAGGGGATATTTTGAAGCCCATAGAAGGCTATGGTGAAAAAGGAAATATCTTCCGTTCAAAACTGGAAAGAAGCTTTCTGAGAAACTGCTCTGTGTTCTGTTAATTCATCTCACAGAGTTACATCTTTCCCTTCAAGAAGCCTTTCGCTAAGGCTCTTCTTGTGGAATTGGAAAAGGGATATTTGGAAGCCCATAGAGGGCTATGGTGAAAAAGGAAATATCTTCCGTTCAAAACTGGAAAGAAGCTTTCTGGGAAACTGCTCTGTGTTCTGTTAATTCATCTCACAGAGTTACATCTTTCCCTTCAAGAAGCCTTTCGCTAAGGCTGTTCTTGTGGAATTGGCAAAGGGATATTTGGAATCCCATAGAGGGCTATGATGAAAAAGGAAATATCTTCCGTTCAAAACTGGAAAGAAGCTTTCTGAGAAACTGCTCTGTGTTCTGTTAATTCATCTCACAGAGCTATATCTTTCCCTTCAAGAAGCCTTTCGCTAAGGCTGTTCTTGTGGAATTCGCAAAGGGATATTTGGAAGCCCATAGAGGGCTATGGTGGAAAAGGAAATATCTTCCGTTTAACACTGGAAAGAAGCTTTCTGAGAAACTGCTCTGTGTTCTGTTAATTCATCTCACAGAGTTACATCTTTCCCTTCAAGAAGCCTTTCGCTAAGGCTGTTCTTGTGGAATTGGCAAAGGGATATTTGGAAGCCCATAGAGGGCTATGGTGAAAAAGGAAATAACTTCCGTTCAAACCTGGAAAGAAGCTTTCTGAGAAACTGCTCTGTGTTCTGTTAATTCATCTCACAGAGTTACATCTTTCCCCTCAAGAAGCCTTTCGCTAAGGCTGTTCTTGTGGAATTGGCAAAGGGATATTTGGAAGCCCATAGAGGGCTATGGTGAAAAAGGAAATACCTACCGTTCAAAACTGGAAAGAAGCTTTCTGAGAAACTGCTCTGTGTTCTGTTAATTCATCTCACAGAGTTACATCTTTCCCTTCAAGAAGCCTTTAGCTAAGGCTGTTCTTGTGGAATTGGCAAAGGGATAATTGGAAGCCCATAGAGGGCTATGGTGAAAAAGGAAGTATCATACGTTCAAAACTGGAAAGAAGCTTTCTGAGAAACTGCTCTGTGTTCTGTTAATTCATCTCACAGAGATACATCTTTCCCTTCAAGAAACCTTTCGCTAAGGCTGTTCTTGTGGAATTGGCAAAGGGATATTTGTAAGCCCCTAGAGGGCTATGGTGAAAAAGGAAATATCTTCCGTTCAAAACTGGAAAGAAGCTTTCTGAGAAACTGTTCTGTGTTCTGTTAATTCGTCTCACAGTGTTACATCTTTCCTTTCAAGAAACCTTTCGCTAAAGCTGTTTCTGTGGAATTGGCAAGGGGATACTTGGAAGCCCATAGAGGGCTATGGTGAAAAACAAATATCTTTCGTACAAAACTGGAAAGAAGCTTTCTGAGAAACTGCTCTGTGTTCTGTTAATTCATCTCACAGAGTTACATCTTTCCCTTCAAGAAGCCTTTCGCTAAGGCTGTTCTTGTGGAATTGGCAAAGGGATATTTGGAAGCCCATAGAGGGCTATGGTAAAAAAGGAAATATCTTCCGTTCAAAACTGGAAAGAAGCTTTCTGAGAAACTGCTCTGTGTTCTGTTAATTCATCTCAGAGAGTTATATCTTTCCCTTCAAGAAGCCTTTCGCTAAGGCTGTTCTTGTGGAATTGGCAAAGGGATATTTGGAAGCCCATAGAGGGCTATGGTGAAAAAGGAAATATCTTCCGTTCAAAACTGGAAAGAAGCTTTCTGAGAAACTGCTCTGTGTTCTGTTAATTCATCTCACAGAGTTACATCTTTCCCTACAAGAAGCCTTTCGCTAAGGCTGGTCTTGTGGAATTGGCAAAGGGATATTTGGAAGCCCATAGAGGGCTATGGTGAAAAAGGAAATATCTTCCGTTCAAAACTGGAAAGAAGCTTTCTGAGAAACTGCTCTGTGTTCTGTTAATTCATCTCACAGAGTTACATCTTTCCCTTCATGAAGCCTTTCGCTAAGGCTGTTCTTGTGGAATTCGCAAAGGGATATTTGGAAGCCCGTAGAGGGCTATGGCGAAAAAGGAAATATCTTCCGTTCAAAACTGGAAAGAAGCTTTCTGAGAAACTGCTCTGTGTTCTGATAATTCATCTCACAGAGTTACATCTTTCCCTTCAAGAAGCCTTTCGCTAAGGGTGTTCTTGTGGAATTGGCAAAGGGATATTTGGAAGCCCATAGAGGGCTATGGTGAAAAAGGAAATATCTTCCGTTCAAAAGTGGAAAGAAGCTTTCTGAGAAACTGCTCTGTGTTCTGTTAATTCATCTCACAGAGTTACATCTTTCCCTTCAAGAAGTCTTTTGCTAAGTCTGTTCTTGTGTAATTGGCAAGGGGATATTTGGAAGCCCATAGAGGGCTATGGTGAAAAAAGAAATATCTTCCGTTCAAAACTGGAAAGAAGCTTTCTGAGAAACTGCTCTGTGTTCTGTTAATTCATCTCACAGAGTTACATCTTTCCCTTCAAGAAACCTTTCGCTAAGGCTGTTCTTGTGGAATTCGCAAAGGGATATTTGGAAGCCCGTAGAGGGCTACGGTGAAAAAGGAAATATCTTCCGTTCAAAACTGGAAAGAAGCTTTCTGTGAAACTGCTCTGTGTTCTGTTAATTCATCTCACAGAGTTACATTTTTCCCTTCAAGAAGCCTTTCGCTAAGGCTGTTCTTGTGGAATTGGAAAAGGGATATTTTAAGCCCATAGAGGGCTATGGTGAAAAAGGAAATATCTTCCGTTCAAAACTGGAAAGAAGCTTTCTGGGAAACTGCTCTGTGTTCTGTTAATTCATCTCACAGAGTTACATCTTTCCCTTCAAGAAGCCTTTCGCTAAGGCTGTTCTTGTGGAATTGGCAAAGGGATATTTGGAAGCCCATAGAGGGCTATGGTGAAAAAGGAAATATCTTCCGTTCAAAAGTGGAAAGAAACTTTCTGAGAAACTGCTCTGTGTTCTGTTAATTCATCTCACAGAGTTACATCTTTCCCTTCAAGAAGTCTTTCGCTAAGGCTGTTCTTGTGCAATTGGCAAGGGGATATTTGGAAGCCCATAGAGGGCTATGGTGAAAAAGGAAATATCTTCCGTTGAAAACTGGAAAGAAGCCTTCTGAGAAACTGCTCTGTGTTCTGTTAATTCATCTCACAGAGTTACATCTTTCCCTTCAAGAAACCTTTCGCTAAGGCTGTTCTTGTGGAATTCGCAAAGGGATATTTGGAAGCCCATAGAGGGCTACGGTGAAAAAGGAAATATCTTCCGTTCACAACTGGAAAGAAGCGTTCTGAGAAACTGCTCTGTGTTCTGTTAATTCATCTCACAGAGTTACATCTTTCCCTTCAAGAAGCCTTTCGCTAAGGCTGTTCTTGTGGAATTGGCAAAGGGATATTTGGAAGCCCATAGAGGGATATGGTAAAAAAGGAAATATCTTCCGTTCAAAACTGGAAAGAAGCTTTCTGAGAAACTGCTCTGTGTTCTGTTAATTCATCTCAGAGAGTTATATCTTTCCCTTCAAGAAGCCTTTCGCTAAGGCTGTTCTTGTGGAATTGGCAAAGGGATATTTGGAAGCCCATAGAGGGCTATGGTGAAAAAGGAAATATCTTCCGTTCAAAACTGGAAAGAAGCTTTCTGAGAAACTGCTCTGTGTTCTGTTAATTCATCTCACAGAGTTACATCTTTCCCTTCAAGAAGCCTTTCGCTAAGGCTGTTCTTGTGGAATTGGCAAAGGGATATTTGGAAGCCCATAGAGGGCTATGGTGAAAAAGGAAATATCTTCCGTTCAAAACTGGAAAGAAGCTTTCTGAGAAACTGCTCTGTGTTCTGTTAATTCATCTCACATAGTTACATCTTTCCCTTCAAGAAGTCTTTCGCTCTGGCTGTTCTTGTGGAATTGGCAAGGGGATATTTGGAAGCCCATAGAGGGCTATGGTGAAAAAGGAAATATCTTCCGTTCAAAACTGGAAAGAAGCTTTCTGAGAAACTGCTCTGTGTTCTGTTAATTCATCTCACAGAGTTACATCTTTCCCTTCAAGAAGCCTTTCGCTAAGGCTGTTCTTGTGGAATTGGCAAAGGGATATTTGGAAGCCCATAGAGGGCTATGGTGAAAAAGGAAATATCTTCCGTTCAAAACTGGAAAGAAGCTTTCTGAGAAACTGCTCTGTGTTCTGTTAATTCATCTCACAGAGTTACATCTTTCCCTTCAAGAAGCCTTTCGCTAAGGCTGTTCTTGTGGAATTGGCAAAGGGATATTTGGAAGCCCATAGAGGGCTATGGTGAAAAAGGAAATATCTTCCGTTCAAAACTGGAAAGAAGCTTTCTGAGAAACTGCTCTGTGTTCTGTTAATTCATCTCACATAGTTACATCTTTCCCTTCAAGAAGTCTTTCGCTCTGGCTGTTCTTGTGGAATTGGCAAGGGGATATTTGGAAGCCCATAGAGGGCTATGGTGAAAAAGGAAATATCTTCCGTTCAAAACTGGAAAGAAGCTTTCTGAGAAACTGCTCTGTGTTCTGTTAATTCATCTCACAGAGTTACATCTTTCCCTTCAAGAAGCCTTTCGCTAAGGCTCTTCTTGTGGAATTGGAAAAGGGATATTTGGAAGCCCATAGAGGGCTATGGTGAAAAAGGAAATATCTTCCGTTCAAAACTGGAAAGAAGCTTTCTGGGAAACTGCTCTGTGTTCTGTTAATTCATCTCACAGAGTTATATCTTTCCCTTCAAGAAGCCTTTCGCTAAGGCTGTTCTTGTGGAATTGGCAAAGGGATATTTGGAATCCCATAGAGGGCTATGATGAAAAAGGAAATATCTTCCGTTCAAAACTGGAAAGTAGCTTTCTGAGAAACTGCTCTGTGTTCTGTTAATTCATCTCACAGAGCTATATCTTTCCCTTCAAGAAGCCTTTCGCTAAGGCTGTTCTTGTGGAATTGGCAAAGGGATATTTGGAAGCCCATAGAGGGCTATGGTGGAAAAGGAAATATCTTCCGTTTAACACTGGAAAGAAGCTTTCTGAGAAACTGCTCTGTGTTCTGTTAATTCATCTCACAGAGTTACATCTTTCCCTTCATGAAGCCTTTCGCTAAGGCTGTTCTTGTGGAATTCGCAAAGGGATATTTGGAAGCCCGTAGAGGGCTATGGCGAAAAAGGAAATATCTTCCGTTCAAAACTGGAAAGAAGCTTTCTGAGAAACTGCTCTGTGTTCTGATAATTCATCTCACAGAGTTACATCTTTCCCTTCAAGAAGCCTTTCGCTAAGGGTGTTCTTGTGGAATTGGCAAAGGGATATTTGGAAGCCCATAGAGGGCTATGGTGAAAAAGGAAATATCTTCCGTTCAAAAGTGGAAAGAAGCTTTCTGAGAAACTGCTCTGTGTTCTGTTAATTCATCTCACAGAGTTACATCTTTCCCTTCAAGAAGTCTTTTGCTAAGTCTGTTCTTGTGTAATTGGCAAGGGGATATTTGGAAGCCCATAGAGGGCTATGGTGAAAAAAGAAATATCTTCCGTTCAAAACTGGAAAGAAGCTTTCTGAGAAACTGCTCTGTGTTCTGTTAATTCATCTCACAGAGTTACATCTTTCCCTTCAAGAAACCTTTCGCTAAGGCTGTTCTTGTGGAATTCGCAAAGGGATATTTGGAAGCCCGTAGAGGGCTACGGTGAAAAAGGAAATATCTTCCGTTCAAAACTGGAAAGAAGCTTTCTGTGAAACTGCTCTGTGTTCTGTTAATTCATCTCACAGAGTTACATTTTTCCCTTCAAGAAGCCTTTCGCTAAGGCTGTTCTTGTGGAATTGGAAAAGGGATATTTTAAGCCCATAGAGGGCTATGGTGAAAAAGGAAATATCTTCCGTTCAAAACTGGAAAGAAGCTTTCTGGGAAACTGCTCTGTGTTCTGTTAATTCATCTCACAGAGTTACATCTTTCCCTTCAAGAAGCCTTTCGCTAAGGCTCTTCTTGTGGAATTGGAAAAGGGATATTTGGAAGCCCATAGAGGGCTATGGTGAAAAAGGAAATATCTTCCGTTCAAAACTGGAAAGAAGCTTTCTGGGAAACTGCTCTGTGTTCTGTTAATTCATCTCACAGAGTTATATCTTTCCCTTCAAGAAGCCTTTCGCTAAGGCTGTTCTTGTGGAATTGGCAAAGGGATATTTGGAATCCCATAGAGGGCTATGATGAAAAAGGAAATATCTTCCGTTCAAAACTGGAAAGTAGCTTTCTGAGAAACTGCTCTGTGTTCTGTTAATTCATCTCACAGAGCTATATCTTTCCCTTCAAGAAGCCTTTCGCTAAGGCTGTTCTTGTGGAATTGGCAAAGGGATATTTGGAAGCCCATAGAGGGCTATGGTGGAAAAGGAAATATCTTCCGTTTAACACTGGAAAGAAGCTTTCTGAGAAACTGCTCTGTGTTCTGTTAATTCATCTCACAGAGTTACATCTTTCCCTTCATGAAGCCTTTCGCTAAGGCTGTTCTTGTGGAATTCGCAAAGGGATATTTGGAAGCCCGTAGAGGGCTATGGCGAAAAAGGAAATATCTTCCGTTCAAAACTGGAAAGAAGCTTTCTGAGAAACTGCTCTGTGTTCTGATAATTCATCTCACAGAGTTACATCTTTCCCTTCAAGAAGCCTTTCGCTAAGGGTGTTCTTGTGGAATTGGCAAAGGGATATTTGGAAGCCCATAGAGGGCTATGGTGAAAAAGGAAATATCTTCCGTTCAAAAGTGGAAAGAAGCTTTCTGAGAAACTGCTCTGTGTTCTGTTAATTCATCTCACAGAGTTACATCTTTCCCTTCAAGAAGTCTTTTGCTAAGTCTGTTCTTGTGTAATTGGCAAGGGGATATTTGGAAGCCCATAGAGGGCTATGGTGAAAAAAGAAATATCTTCCGTTCAAAACTGGAAAGAAGCTTTCTGAGAAACTGCTCTGTGTTCTGTTAATTCATCTCACAGAGTTACATCTTTCCCTTCAAGAAACCTTTCGCTAAGGCTGTTCTTGTGGAATTCGCAAAGGGATATTTGGAAGCCCGTAGAGGGCTACGGTGAAAAAGGAAATATCTTCCGTTCAAAACTGGAAAGAAGCTTTCTGTGAAACTGCTCTGTGTTCTGTTAATTCATCTCACAGAGTTACATTTTTCCCTTCAAGAAGCCTTTCGCTAAGGCTGTTCTTGTGGAATTGGAAAAGGGATATTTTAAGCCCATAGAGGGCTATGGTGAAAAAGGAAATATCTTCCGTTCAAAACTGGAAAGAAGCTTTCTGGGAAACTGCTCTGTGTTCTGTTAATTCATCTCACAGAGTTACATCTTTCCCTTCAAGAAGCCTTTCGCTAAGGCTGTTCTTGTGGAATTGGCAAAGGGATATTTGGAAGCCCATAGAGGGCTATGGTGAAAAAGGAAATATCTTCCGTTCAAAAGTGGAAAGAAACTTTCTGAGAAACTGCTCTGTGTTCTGTTAATTCATCTCACAGAGTTACATCTTTCCCTTCAAGAAGTCTTTCGCTAAGGCTGTTCTTGTGCAATTGGCAAGGGGATATTTGGAAGCCCATGGAGGGCTATGGTGAAAAAGGAAATATCTTCCGTTGAAAACTGGAAAGAAGCCTTCTGAGAAACTGCTCTGTGTTCTGTTAATTCATCTCACAGAGTTACATCTTTCCCTTCAAGAAACCTTTCGCTAAGGCTGTTCTTGTGGAATTCGCAAAGGGATATTTGGAAGCCCATAGAGGGCTACGGTGAAAAAGGAAATATCTTCCGTTCACAACTGGAAAGAAGCGTTCTGAGAAACTGCTCTGTGTTCTGTTAATTCATCTCACAGAGTTACATCTTTCCCTTCAAGAAGCCTTTCGCTAAGGCTGTTCTTGTGGAATTGGCAAAGGGATATTTGGAAGCCCATAGAGGGATATGGTAAAAAAGGAAATATCTTCCGTTCAAAACTGGAAAGAAGCTTTCTGAGAAACTGCTCTGTGTTCTGTTAATTCATCTCAGAGAGTTATATCTTTCCCTTCAAGAAGCCTTTCGCTAAGGCTGTTCTTGTGGAATTGGCAAAGGGATATTTGGAAGCCCATAGAGGGCTATGGTGAAAAAGGAAATATCTTCCGTTCAAAACTGGAAAGAAGCTTTCTGAGAAACTGCTCTGTGTTCTGTTAATTCATCTCACAGAGTTACATCTTTCCCTTCAAGAAGCCTTTCGCTAAGGCTGTTCTTGTGGAATTGGCAAAGGGATATTTGGAAGCCCATAGAGGGCTATGGTGAAAAAGGAAATATCTTCCGTTCAAAACTGGAAAGAAGCTTTCTGAGAAACTGCTCTGTGTTCTGTTAATTCATCTCACATAGTTACATCTTTCCCTTCAAGAAGTCTTTCGCTCTGGCTGTTCTTGTGGAATTGGCAAGGGGATATTTGGAAGCCCATAGAGGGCTATGGTGAAAAAGGAAATATCTTCCGTTCAAAACTGGAAAGAAGCTTTCTGAGAAACTGCTCTGTGTTCTGTTAATTCATCTCACAGAGTTACATCTTTCCCTTCAAGAAGCCTTTCGCTAAGGCTGTTCTTGTGGAATTGGCAAAGGGATATTTGGAAGCCCATAGAGGGCTATGGTGAAAAAGGAAATATCTTCCGTTCAAAACTGGAAAGAAGCTTTCTGAGAAACTGCTCTGTGTTCTGTTAATTCATCTCACAGAGTTACATCTTTCCCTTCAAGAAGCCTTTCGCTAAGGCTGTTCTTGTGGAATTGGCAAAGGGATATTTGGAAGCCCATAGAGGGCTATGGTGAAAAAGGAAATATCTTCCGTTCAAAACTGGAAAGAAGCTTTCTGAGAAACTGCTCTGTGTTCTGTTAATTCATCTCACATAGTTACATCTTTCCCTTCAAGAAGTCTTTCGCTCTGGCTGTTCTTGTGGAATTGGCAAGGGGATATTTGGAAGCCCATAGAGGGCTATGGTGAAAAAGGAAATATCTTCCGTTCAAAACTGGAAAGAAGCTTTCTGAGAAACTGCTCTGTGTTCTGTTAATTCATCTCACAGAGTTACATCTTTCCCTTCAAGAAGCCTTTCGCTAAGGCTCTTCTTGTGGAATTGGAAAAGGGATATTTGGAAGCCCATAGAGGGCTATGGTGAAAAAGGAAATATCTTCCGTTCAAAACTGGAAAGAAGCTTTCTGGGAAACTGCTCTGTGTTCTGTTAATTCATCTCACAGAGTTATATCTTTCCCTTCAAGAAGCCTTTCGCTAAGGCTGTTCTTGTGGAATTGGCAAAGGGATATTTGGAATCCCATAGAGGGCTATGATGAAAAAGGAAATATCTTCCGTTCAAAACTGGAAAGTAGCTTTCTGAGAAACTGCTCTGTGTTCTGTTAATTCATCTCACAGAGCTATATCTTTCCCTTCAAGAAGCCTTTCGCTAAGGCTGTTCTTGTGGAATTGGCAAAGGGATATTTGGAAGCCCATAGAGGGCTATGGTGGAAAAGGAAATATCTTCCGTTTAACACTGGAAAGAAGCTTTCTGAGAAACTGCTCTGTGTTCTGTTAATTCATCTCACAGAGTTACATCTTTCCCTTCAAGAAGCCTTTCGCTAAGGCTGTTCTTGTGGAATTGGCAAAGGGATATTTGGAAGCCCATAGAGGGCTATGGTGAAAAAGGAAATAACTTCCGTTCAAACCTGGAAAGAAGCTTTCTGAGAAACTGCTCTGTGTTCTGTTAATTCATCTCACAGAGTTACATCTTTCCCCTCAAGAAGCCTTTCGCTAAGGCTGTTCTTGTGGAATTGGCAAAGGGATATTTGGAAGCCTATAGAGGGCTATGGTGAAAAAGGAAATACCTACCGTTCAAAACTGGAAAGAAGCTTTCTGAGAAACTGCTCTGTGTTCTGTTAATTCATCTCACAGAGTTACATCTTTCCCTTCAAGAAGCCTTTAGCTAAGGCTGTTCTTGTGGAATTGGCAAAGGGATAATTGGAAGCCCATAGAGGGCTATGGTGAAAAAGGAAGTATCATCCGTTCAAAACTGGAAAGAAGCTTTCTGAGAAACTGCTCTGTGTTCTGTTAATTCATCTCACAGAGTTACATCTTTCCCTTCAAGAAACCTTTCGCTAAGGCTGTTCTTGTGGAATTGGCAAAGGGATATTTGTAAGCCCCTAGAGGGCTATGGTGAAAAAGGAAATATCTTCCGTTCAAAACTGGAAAGAAGCTTTCTGAGAAACTGTTCTGTGTTCTGTTAATTCGTCTCACAGTGTTACATCTTTCCTTTCAAGAAACCTTTCGCTAAAGCTGTTTCTGTGGAATTGGCAAGGGGATACTTGGAAGCCCATAGAGGGCTATGGTGAAAAACAAATATCTTCCGTACAAAACTGGAAAGAAGCTTTCTGAGAAACTGCTCTGTGTTCTGTTAATTCATCTCACAGAGTTACATCTTTCCCTTCAAGAAGCCTTTCGCTAAGGCTGTTCTTGTGGAATTGGCAAAGGGATATTTGGAAGCCCATAGAGGGCTATGGTAAAAAAGGAAATATCTTCCGTTCAAAACTGGAAAGAAGCTTTCTGAGAAACTGCTCTGTGTTCTGTTAATTCATCTCAGAGAGTTATATCTTTCCCTTCAAGAAGCCTTTCGCTAAGGCTGTTCTTGTGGAATTGGCAAAGGGATATTTGGAAGCCCATAGAGGGCTATGGTGAAAAAGGAAATATCTTCCGTTCAAAACTGGAAAGAAGCTTTCTGAGAAACTGCTCTGTGTTCTGTTAATTCATCTCACAGAGTTACATCTTTCCCTACAAGAAGCCTTTCGCTAAGGCTGGTCTTGTGGAATTGGCAAAGGGATATTTGGCAGCCCATAGAGGGCTGTGGTGAAAAAGGAAATATCTTCCGTTCAAAACTGGAAAGAAGCTTTCTGAGAAACTGCTCTGTGTTCTGTTAATTCATCTCACAGAGTTACATCTTTCCCTTCATGAAGCCTTTCGCTAAGGCTGTTCTTGTGGAATTCGCAAAGGGATATTTGGAAGCCCATAGAGGGCTATGGCGAAAAAGGAAATATCTTCCGTTCAAAACTGGAAAGAAGCTTTCTGAGAAACTGCTCTGTGTTCTGATAATTCATCTCACAGAGTTACATCTTTCCCTTCAAGAAGCCTTTCGCTAAGGGTGTTCTTGTGGAATTGGCAAAGGGATATTTGGAAGCCCATAGAGGGCTATGGTGAAAAAGGAAATATCTTCCGTTCAAAAGTGGAAAGAAGCTTTCTGAGAAACTGCTCTGTGTTCTGTTAATTCATCTCACAGAGTTACATCTTTCCCTTCAAGAAGTCTTTTGCTAAGTCTGTTCTTGTGTAATTGGCAAGGGGATATTTGGAAGCCCATAGAGGGCTATGGTGAAAAAAGAAATATCTTCCGTTCAAAACTGGAAAGAAGCTTTCTGAGAAACTGCTCTGTGTTCTGTTAATTCATCTCACAGAGTTACATCTTTCCCTTCAAGAAACCTTTCGCTAAGGCTGTTCTTGTGGAATTCGCAAAGGGATATTTGGAAGCCCGTAGAGGGCTACGGTGAAAAAGGAAATATCTTCCGTTCAAAACTGGAAAGAAGCTTTCTGTGAAACTGCTCTGTGTTCTGTTAATTCATCTCACAGAGTTACATTTTTCCCTTCAAGAAGCCTTTCGCTAAGGCTGTTCTTGTGGAATTGGAAAAGGGGTATTTGGAAGCCCATAGAGGGCTATGGTGAAAAAGGAAATATCTTCCGTTCAAAAGTGGAAAGAAACTTTCTGAGAAACTGCTCTGTGTTCTGTTAATTCATCTCACAGAGTTACATCTTTCCCTTCAAGAAGTCTTTCGCTAAGGCTGTTCTTGTGCAATTGGCAAGGGGATATTTGGAAGCCCATAGAGGGCTATGGTGAAAAAGGAAATATCTTCCGTTCAAAACTGGAAAGAAGCTTTCTGAGAAACTGCTCTGTGTTCTGTTAATTCATCTCACAGAGTTACATCTTTCCCTTCAAGAAGTCTTTCGCTCTGGCTGTTCTTGTGGAATTGGCAAGGGGATATTTGGAAGCCCATAGAGGGCTATGGTGAAAAAGGAAATATCTTCCGTTCACAACTGGAAAGAAGCTTTCTGAGAAACTGCTCTGTGTTCTGTTAATTCATCTCACAGAGTTACATCTTTCCCTTCAAGAAGTCTTTCGCTCTGGCTGTTCTTGTGGAATTGGCAAGGGGATATTTGGAAGCCCATAGAGGGCTATGGTGAAAAAGGAAATATCTTCCGTTCAAAACTGGAAAGAAGCTTTCTGAGAAACTGCTCTGTGTTCTGTTAATTCATCTCACAGAGTTACATCTTTCCCTTCAAGAAGCCTTTCGCTAAGGCTGTTCTTGTGGAATTGGCAAAGGGATATTTGGAAGCCCATAGAGGGCTATGGTGAAAAAGGAAATATCTTCCGTTCAAAACTGGAAAGAAGCTTTCTGAGAAACTGCTCTGTGTTCTGTTAATTCATCTCACAGAGTTACATCTTTCCCTTCAAGAAGCCTTTCGCTAAGGCTGTTCTTGTGGAATTGGCAAAGGGATATTTGGAAGCCCATAGAGGGCTATGGTGAAAAAGGAAATATCTTCCGTTCAAAACTGGAAAGAAGCTTTCTGAGAAACTGCTCTGTGTTCTGTTAATTCATCTCACATAGTTACATCTTTCCCTTCAAGAAGTCTTTCGCTCTGGCTGTTCTTGTGGAATTGGCAAGGGGATATTTGGAAGCCCATAGAGGGCTATGGTGAAAAAGGAAATATCTTCCGTTCAAAACTGGAAAGAAGCTTTCTGAGAAACTGCTCTGTGTTCTGTTAATTCATCTCACAGAGTTACATCTTTCCCTTCAAGAAGCCTTTAGCTAAGGCTGTTCTTGTGGAATTGGCAAAGGGATAATTGGAAGCCCATAGAGGGCTATGGTGAAAAAGGAAGTATCATGCGTTCAAAACTGGAAAGAAGCTTTCTGAGAAACTGCTCTGTGTTCTGTTAATTCATCTCACAGAGTTACATCTTTCCCTTCAAGAAACCTTTCGCTAAGGCTGTTCTTGTGGAATTGGCAAAGGGATATTTGTAAGCCCCTAGAGGGCTATGGTGAAAAAGGAAATATCTTCCGTTGAAAACTGGAAAGAAGCTTTCTGAGAAACTGTTCTGTGTTCTGTTAATTCGTCTCACAGTGTTACATCTTTCCTTTCAAGAAACCTTTCGCTAAAGCTGTTTCTGTGGAATTGGCAAGGGGATACTTGGAAGCCCATAGAGGGCTATGGTGAAAAACAAATATCTTCCGTACAAAACTGGAAAGAAGCTTTCTGAAAAACTGCTCTGTGTTCTGTTAATTCATCTCACAGAGTTACATCTTTCCCTTCAAGAAGCCTTTCGCTAAGGCTGTTCTTGTGGAATTGGCAAAGGGATATTTGGAAGCCCATAGAGGGCTATGGTAAAAAAGGAAATATCTTCCGTTCAAAACTGGAAAGAAGCTTTCTGAGAAACTGCTCTGTGTTCTGTTAATTCATCTCAGAGAGTTATATCTTTCCCTTCAAGAAGCCTTTCGCTAAGGCTGTTCTTGTGGAATTGGCAAAGGGATATTTGGAAGCCCATAGAGGGCTATGGTGAAAAAGGAAATATCTTCCGTTCAAAACAGGAAAGAAGCTTTCTGAGAAACTGCTCTGTGTTCTGTTAATTCATCTCACAGAGTTACATCTTTCCCTACAAGAAGCCTTTCGCTAAGGCTGGTCTTGTGGAATTGGCAAAGGGATATTTGGAAGCCCATAGAGGGCTATGGTGAAAAAGGAAATATCTTCCGTTCAAAACTGGAAAGAAGCTTTCTGAGAAACTGCTCTGTGTTCTGTTAATTCATCTCACAGAGTTATATCTTTCCCTTCATGAAGCCTTTCGCTAAGGCTGTTCTTGTGGAATTCGCAAAGGGATATTTGGAAGCCCATAGAGGGCTATGGCGAAAAAGGAAATATCTTCCGTTCAAAACTGGAAAGAAGCTTTCTGAGAAACTGCTCTGTGTTCTGATAATTCATCTCACAGAGTTACATCTTTCCCTTCAAGAAGCCTTTCGCTAAGGGTGTTCTTGTGGAATTGGCAAAGGGATATTTGGAAGCCCATAGAGGGCTATGGTGAAAAAGGAAATATCTTCCCTTCAAAAGTGGAAAGAAGCTTTCTGAGAAACTGCTCTGTGTTCTGTTAATTCATCTCACAGAGTTACATCTTTCCCTTCAAGAAGTCTTTTGCTAAGTCTGTTCTTGTGTAATTGGCAAGGGGATATTTGGAAGCCCATAGAGGGCTATGGTGAAAAAAGAAATATCTTCCGTTCAAAACTGGAAAGAAGCTTTCTGAGAAACTGCTCTGTGTTCTGTTAATTCATCTCACAGAGTTACATCTTTCCCTTCAAGAAACCTTTCGCTAAGGCTGTTCTTGTGGAATTCGCAAAGGGATATTTGGAAGCCCGTAGAGGGCTACGGTGAAAAAGGAAATATCTTCCGTTCAAAACTGGAAAGAAGCTTTCTGTGAAACTGCTCTGTGTTCTGTTAATTCATCTCACAGAGTTACATTTTTCCCTTCAAGAAGCCTTTCGCTAAGGCTGTTCTTGTGGAATTGGAAAAGGGATATTTGGAAGCCCATAGAGGGCTATGGTGAAAAAGGAAATATCTTCCGTTCAAAACTGGAAAGAAGCTTTCTGGGAAACTGCTCTGTGTTCTGTTAATTCATCTCACAGAGTTACATCTTTCCCTTCAAGAAGCCTTTCGCTAAGGCTGTTCTTGTGGAATTGGCAAAGGGATATTTGGAAGCCCATAGAGGGCTATGGTGAAAAAGGAAATATCTTCCGTTCAAAAGTGGAAAGAAACTTTCTGAGAAACTGCTCTGTGTTCTGTTAATTCATCTCACAGAGTTACATCTTTCCCTTCAAGAAGTCTTTCGCTAAGGCTGTTCTTGTGCAATTGGCAAGGGGATATTTGGAAGCCCATAGAGGGCTATGGTGAAAAAGGAAATATCTTCCGTTCAAAACTGGAAAGAAGCCTTCTGAGAAACTGCTCTGTGTTCTGTTAATTCATCTCACAGAGTTACATCTTTCCCTTCAAGAAACCTTTCGCTAAGGCTGTTCTTGTGGAATTCGCAAAGGGATATTTGGAAGCCCATAGAGGGCTACGGTGAAAAAGGAAATATCTTCCGTTCACAACTGGAAAGAAGCGTTCTGAGAAACTGCTCTGTGTTCTGTTAATTCATCTCACAGAGTTACATCTTTCCCTTCAAGAAGCCTTTCGCTAAGGCTGTTCTTGTGGAATTGGCAAAGAGATATTTGGAAGCCCATAGAGGGATATGGTAAAAAAGGAAATATCTTCCGTTCAAAACTGGAAAGAAGCTTTCTGAGAAACTGCTCTGTGTTCTGTTAATTCATCTCAGAGAGTTATATCTTTCCCTTCAAGAAGCCTTTCGCTAAGGCTGTTCTTGTGGAATTGGCAAAGGGATATTTGGAAGCCCATAGAGGGCTATGGTGAAAAAGGAAATATCTTCCGTTCAAAACTGGAAAGAAGCTTTCTGAGAAACTGCTCTGTGTTCTGTTAATTCATCTCACAGAGTTACATCTTTCCCTTCAAGAAGCCTTTCGCTAAGGCTGTTCTTGTGGAATTGGCAAAGGGATATTTGGAAGCCCATAGAGGGCTATGGTGAAAAAGGAAATATCTTCCGTTCACAACTGGAAAGAAGCTTTCTGAGAAACTGCTCTGTGTTCTGTTAATTCATCTCACATAGTTACATCTTTCCCTTCAAGAAGTCTTTCGCTCTGGCTGTTCTTGTGGAATTGGCAAGGGGATATTTGGAAGCCCATAGAGGGCTATGGTGAAAAAGGAAATATCTTCCGTTCAAAACTGGAAAGAAGCTTTCTGAGAAACTGCTCTGTGTTCTGTTAATTCATCTCACAGAGTTATATCTTTCCCTTCAAGAAGCCTTTCGCTAAGGCTGTTCTTGTGGAATTGGCAAAGGGATATTTGGAAGCCCATAGAGGGCTATGGTGAAAAAGGAAATATCTTCCGTTCAAAACTGGAAAGAAGCTTTCTGAGAAACTGCTCTGTGTTCTGTTAATTCATCTCACAGAGTTACATCTTTCCCTTCAAGAAGCCTTTCGCTAAGGCTGTTCTTGTGGAATTGGCAAAGGGATATTTGGAAGCCCATAGAGGGCTATGGTGAAAAAGGAAATATCTTCCGTTCAAAACTGGAAAGAAGCTTTCTGAGAAACTGCTCTGTGTTCTGTTAATTCATCTCACATAGTTACATCTTTCCCTTCAAGAAATCTTTCGCTCTGGCTGTTCTTGTGGAATTGGCAAGGGGATATTTGGAAGCCCATAGAGGGCTATGGTGAAAAAGGAAATATCTTCCGTTCAAAACTGGAAAGAAGCTTTCTGAGAAACTGCTCTGTGTTCTGTTAATTCATCTCACAGAGTTACATCTTTCCCTTCAAGAAGCCTTTCGCTAAGGCTCTTCTTGTGGAATTGGAAAAGGGATATTTGGAAGCCCATAGAGGGCTATGGTGAAAAAGGAAATATCTTCCGTTCAAAACTGGAAAGAAGCTTTCTGGGAAACTGCTCTGTGTTCTGTTAATTCATCTCACAGAGTTACATCTTTCCCTTCAAGAAGCCTTTCGCTAAGGCTGTTCTTGTGGAATTGGCAAAGGGATATTTGGAATCCCATAGAGGGCTATGATGAAAAAGGAAATATCTTCCGTTCAAAACTGGAAAGAAGCTTTCTGAGAAACTGCTCTGTGTTCTGTTAATTCATCTCACAGAGCTATATCTTTCCCTTCAAGAAGCCTTTCGCTAAGGCTGTTCTTGTGGAATTGGCAAAGGGATATTTGGAAGCCCATAGAGGGCTATGGTGGAAAAGGAAATATCTTCCGTTTAACACTGGAAAGAAGCTTTCTGAGAAACTGCTCTGTGTTCTGTTAATTCATCTCACAGAGTTACATCTTTCCCTTCAAGAAGCCTTTCGCTAAGGCTGTTCTTGTGGAATTGGCAAAGGGATATTTGGAAGCCCATAGAGGGCTATGGTGAAAAAGGAAATAACTTCCGTTCAAACCTGGAAAGAAGCTTTCTGAGAAACTGCTCTGTGTTCTGTTAATTCATCTCACAGAGTTACATCTTTCCCCTCAAGAAGCCTTTCGCTAAGGCTGTTCTTGTGGAATAGGCAAAGGGATATTTGGAAGCCCATAGAGGGCTATGGTGAAAAAGGAAATACCTACCGTTCAAAACTGGAAAGAAGCTTTCTGAGAAACTGCTCTGTGTTCTGTTAATTCATCTCACAGAGTTACATCTTTCCCTTCAAGAAGCCTTTAGCTAAGGCTGTTCTTGTGGAATTGGCAAAGGGATAATTGGAAGCCCATAGAGGGCTATGGTGAAAAAGGAAGTATCATCCGTTCAAAACTGGAAAGAAGCTTTCTGAGAAACTGCTCTGTGTTCTGTTAATTCATCTCACAGAGTTACATCTTTCCCTTCAAGAAACCTTTCGCTAAGGCTGTTCTTGTGGAATTGGCAAAGGGATATTTGTAAGCCCCTAGAGGGCTATGGTGAAAAAGGAAATATCTTCCGTTCAAAACTGGAAAGAAGCTTTCTGAGAAACTGTTCTGTGTTCTGTTAATTCGTCTCACAGGGTAACATCTTTCCTTTCAAGAAACCTTTCGCTAAAGCTGTTTCTGTGGAATTGGCAAGGGGATACTTGGAAGCCCATAGAGGGCTATGGTGAAAAACAAATATCTTCCGTACAAAACTGGAAAGAAGCTTTCTGAGAAACTGCTCTGTGTTCTGTTAATTCATCTCACAGAGTTACATCTTTCCCTTCAAGAAGCCTTTCGCTAAGGCTGTTCTTGTGGAATTGGCAAAGGGATATTTGGAAGCCCATAGAGGGCTATGGTGAAAAAGGAAATATCTTCCGTTCACAACTGGAAAGAAGCTTTCTGAGAAACTGCTCTGTGTTCTGTTAATTCATCTCACATAGTTACATCTTTCCCTTCAAGAAGCCTTTCGCTAAGGCTCTTCTTGTGGAATTGGAAAAGGGATATTTGGAAGCCCATAGAGGGCTATGGTGAAAAAGGAAATATCTTCCGTTCAAAACTGGAAAGAAGCTTTCTGAGAAACTGCTCTGTGTTCTGTTAATTCATCTCACAGAGTTACATCTTTCCCTTCAAGAAGCCTTTCGCTAAGGCTGTTCTTGTGGAATTGGCAAAGGGATATTTGGAAGCCCATAGAGGGCTATGGTGAAAAAGGAAATATCTTCCGTTCAAAACTGGAAAGAAGCTTTCTGAGAAACTGCTCTGTGTTCTGTTAATTCATCTCACATAGTTACATCTTTCCCTTCAAGAAGTCTTTCGCTCTGGCTGTTCTTGTGGAATTGGCAAGGGGATATTTGGAAGCCCATAGAGGGCTATGGTGAAAAAGGAAATATCTTCCGTTCAAAACTGGAAAGAAGCTTTCTGAGAAACTGCTCTGTGTTCTGTTAATTCATCTCACAGAGTTACATCTTTCCCTTCAAGAAGCCTTTCGCTAAGGCTCTTCTTGTGGAATTGGAAAAGGGATATTTGGAAGCCCATAGAGGGCTATGGTGAAAAATGAAATATCTTCCGTTCAAAACTGGAAAGAAGCTTTCTGGGAAACTGCTCTGTGTTCTGTTAATTCATCTCACAGAGTTACATCTTTCCCTTCAAGAAGCCTTTCGCTAAGGCTGTTCTTCTGGAATTGGCAAAGGGATATTTGGAATCCCATAGAGGGCTATGATGAAAAAGGAAATATCTTCCGTTCAAAACTGGAAAGAAGCTTTCTGAGAAACTGCTCTGTGTTCTGTTAATTCATCTCACAGAGTTATATCTTTCCCTTCAAGAAGCCTTTCGCTAAGGCTGTTCTTGTGGAATTGGCAAAGGGATATTTGGAAGCCCATAGAGGGCTATGGTGGAAAAGTAAATATCTTCCGTTTAACACTGGAAAGAAGCTTTCTGAGAAACTGCTCTGTGTTCTGTTAATTCATCTCACAGAGTTACATCTTTCCCTTCAAGAAGCCTTTCGCTAAGGCTGTTCTTGTGGAATTGGCAAAGGGATATTTGGAAGCCCATAGAGGGCTATGGTGAAAAAGGAAATATCTTCCGTTCAAAACTGGAAAGAAGCTTTCTGAGAAACTGTTCTGTGTTCTGTTAATTCATCTCACAGAGTTACATCTTTCCCTTCAAGAAGCCTTTCGCTAAGGCTGGTCTTGTGGAATTGGCAAAGGGATATTTGGAAGCCCATAGAGGGCTATGGTGAAAAAGGAAATATCTTCCGTTCAAAACTGGAAAGAAGCTTTCTGAGAAACTGCTCTGTGTTCTGTTAATTCATCTCACAGAGTTACATCTTTCCCTTCATGAAGCCTTTCGCTAAGGCTGTTCTTGTGGAATTCACAAAGGGATATTTGGAAGCCCATAGAGGGCTATGGCGAAAAAGGAAATATCTTCCGTTCAAAACTGGAAAGAAGCTTTCTGAGAAACTGCTCTGTGTTCTGATAATTCATCTCACAGAGTTACATCTTTCCCTTCAAGAAGCCTTTCGCTAAGGGTGTTCTTGTGGAATTGGCAAAGGGATATTTGGAAGCCCATAGAGGGCTATGGTGAAAAAGGAAATATCTTCCGTTCAAAATTGGAAAGAAGCTTTCTGAGAAACTGCTCTGTGTTCTGTTAATTCATCTCACAGAGTTACATCTTTCCCTTCAAGAAGTCTTTTGCTAAGTCTGTTCTTGTGTAATTGGCAAGGGGATATTTGGAAGCCCATAGAGGGCTATGGTGAAAAAAGAAATATCTTCCGTTCAAAACTGGAAAGAAGCTTTCTGAGAAACTGCTCTGTGTTCTGTTAATTCATCTCACAGAGTTACATCTTTCCCTTCAAGAAACCTTTCGCTAAGGCTGTTCTTGTGGAATTCGCAAAGGGATATTTGGAAGCCCGTAGAGGGCTACGGTTAAAAAGGAAATATCTTCCGTTCAAAACTGGAAAGAAGCTTTCTGTGAAACTGCTCTGTGTTCTGTTAATTCATCTCACAGAGTTACATTTTTCCCTTCAAGAAGACTTTCGCTAAGGCTGTTCTTGTGGAATTGGAAAAGGGATATTTGGAAGCCCATAGAGGGCTATGGTGAAAAAGGAAATATCTTCCGTTCAAAACTGGAAAGAAGCTTTCTGGGAAACTGCTCTGTGTTCTGTTAATTCATCTCACAGAGTTACATCTTTCCCTTCAAGAAGCCTTTCGCTAAGGCTGTTCTTGTGGAATTGGCAAAGGGATATTTGGAAGCCCATAGAGGGCTATGGTGAAAAAGGAAATATCTTCCGTTCAAAAGTGGAAAGAAACTCTCTGAGAAACTGCTCTGTGTTCTGTTAATTCATTTCACAGAGTTACATCTTTCCCTTCAAGAAGTCTTTCGCTAAGGCTGTTCTTGTACAATTGGCAAGGGGATATTTGGAAGCCCATAGAGGGCTATGGTGAAAAAGGAAATATCTTCCGTTCAAAACTGGAAAGAAGCCTTCTGAGAAACTGCTCTGTGTTCTGTTAATTCATCTCACAGAGTTACATCTTTCCCTTCAAGAAGCCTTTCGCTAAGGCTGTTCTTGTGGAATTGGCAAAGGGATATTTGAAAGCCCATAGAGGGATATGGTAAAAAAGGAAATATCTTCCGTTGAAAACTGGAAAGAAGCTTTCTGAGAAACTGCTCTGTGTTCTGTTAATTCATCTCAGAGAGTTATATCTTTCCCTTCAAGAAGCCTTTCGCTAAGGCTGTTCTTGTGGAATTGGCAAAGGGATATTTGGAAGCCCATAGAGGGCTATGGTGAAAAAGGAAATATCTTCCGTTCAAAACTGGAAAGAAGCTTTCTGAGAAACTGCTCTGTGTTCTGTTAATTCATCTCACAGAGTTACATCTTTCCCTTCAAGAAGCCTTTCGCTAAGGCTGTTCTTGTGGAATTGGCAAAGGGATATTTGGAAGCCCATAGAGGGCTATGGTGAAAAAGGAAATATCTTCCGTTCAAAACTGGAAAGAAGCTTTCTGAGAAACTGCTCTGTGTTCTGTTAATTCATCTCACATAGTTACATCTTTCCCTTCAAGAAGTCTTTCGCTCTGGCTGTTCTTGTGGAATTTGCAAGGGTATATTTGGAAGCCCATAGAAGGCTATGGTGAAAAAGGAAATATCTTCCGTTCAAAACTGGAAAGAAGCTTTCTGAGAAACTGCTCTGTGTTCTGTTAATTCATCTCACAGAGTTACATCTTTCCCTTCAAGAAGCCTTTCGCTAAGGCTCTTCTTGTGGAATTGGAAAAGGGATATTTGGAAGCCCATAGAGGGCTATGGTGAAAAAGGAAATATCTTCCGTTCAAAACTGGAAAGAAGCTTTCTGGGAAACTGCTCTGTGTTCTCTTAATTCATCTCACAGAGTTACATCTTTCCCTTCAAGAAGCCTTTCGCTAAGGCTGTTCTTCTGGAATTGGCAAAGGGATATTTGGAATCCCATAGAGGGCTATGATGAAAAAGGAAATATCTTCCGTTCAAAACTGGAAAGAAGCTTTCTGAGAAACTGCTCTGTGTTCTGTTAATTCATCTCACAGAGCTATATCTTTCCCTTCAAGAAGCCTTTCGCTAAGGCTGTTCTTGTGGAATTGGCAAAGGGATATTTGGAAGCCCATAGAGGGCTATGGTGGAAAAGGAAATATCTTCCGTTTAACACTGGAAAGAAGCTTTCTGAGAAACGGCTCTGTGTTCTGTTAATTCATCTCACAGAGTTACATCTTTCCCTTCAAGAAGCCTTTCGCTAAGGCTGTTCTTGTGGAATTGGCAAAGGGATATTTGGAAGCCCATGGTGAAAAAGGAAATAACTTCCGTTCAAACCTGGAAAGAAGCTTTCTGAGAAACTGCTCTGTGTTCTGTTAATTCATCTCACAGAGTTACATCTTTCCCCTCAAGAAGCCTTTCGCTAAGGCTGTTCTTGTGGAATTGGCAAAGGGATATTTGGAAGCCCATAGAGGGCTATGGTGAAAAAGGAAATACCTACCGTTCAAAACTGGAAAGAAGCTTTCTGAGAAACTGCTCTGTGTTCTGTTAATTCATCTCACAGAGTTACATCTTTCCCTTCAAGAAGCCTTTAGCTAAGGCTGTTCTTGTGGAATTGGCAAAGGGATAATTGGAAGCCCATAGAGGGCTATGGTGAAAAAGGAAGTATCATCCTTTCAAAACTGGAAAGAAGCTTTCTGAGAAACTACTCTGTGTTCTGTTAATTCATCTCACAGAGTTACATCTTTCCCTTCAAGAAACCTTTCGCTAAGGCTGTTCTTGTGGAATTGGCAAAGGGATATTTGTAAGCCCCTAGAGGGCTATGGTGAAAAAGGAAATATCTTCCGTGCAAAACTGGAAAGAAGCTTTCTGAGAAACTGTTCTGTGTTCTGTTAATTCGTCTCACAGTGTTACATCTTTCCTTTCAAGAAACCTTTCGCTAAAGCTGTTTCTGTGGAATTGGCAAGGGGATACTTGGAAGCCCATAGAGGGCTATGGTGAAAAACAAATATCTTCCGTACAAAACTGGAAAGAAGCTTTCTGAGAAACTGCTCTGTGTTCTGTTAATTCATCTCACAGAGTTACATCTTTCCCTTCAAGAAGTCTTTTGCTAAGTCTGTTCTTGTGTAATTGGCAAGGGGATATTTGGAAGCCCGTAGAGGGCTATGGTGAAAAAAGAAATATCTTCCGTTCAAAACTGGAAAGAAGCTTTGTGAGAAACTGCTCTGTGTTCTGTTAATTCATCTCACAGAGTTACATTTTTCCCTTCAAGAAGACTTTCGCTAAGGCTGTTCTTGTGGAATTGGAAATGGGATATTTGGAAGCCCATAGAGGGCTATGGTGAAAAAGGAAATATCTTCCTTTCAAAACTGGAAAGAAGCTTTCTGGGAAACTGCTCTGTGTTCTGTTAATTCATCTCACAGAGTTACATCTTTCCCTTCAAGAAGCCTTTCGCTAAGGCTGTTCTTGTGGAATTGGCAAAGGGATATTTGGAAGCCCATAGAGGGCTATGGTGAAAAAGGAAATATCTTCCGTTCAAAAGTGGAAAGAAACTTTCTGAGAAACTGCTCTGTGTTCTGTTAATTCATTTCACAGAGTTACATCTTTCCCTTCAAGAAGTCTTTCGCTAAGGCTGTTCTTGTGCAATTGGCAAGGGGATATTTGGAAGCCCATAGAGGGCTATGGTGAAAAAGGAAATATCTTCCGTTCAAAACTGGAAAGAAGCCTTCTGAGAAACTGCTCCGTGTTCTGTTAATTCATCTCACAGAGTTACATCTTTCCCTTCAAGAAGCCTTTCGCTAAGGCTGTTCTTGTGGAATTGGCAAAGGGATATTTGGAAGCCCATAGAGGGATATGGTAAAAAAGGAAATATCTTCCGTTCAAAAATGGAAAGAAGCTTTCTGAGAAACTGCTCTGTGTTCTGTTAATTCATCTCAGAGAGTTATATCTTTCCCTTCAAGAAGCCTTTCGCTAAGGCTGTTCTTGTGGAATTGGCAAAGGGATATTTGGAAGCCCATAGAGGGCTATGGTGAAAAAGGAAATATCTTCCGTTCAAAACTGGAAAGAAGCTTTCTGAGAAACTGCTCTGTGTTCTGTTAATTCATCTCACAGAGTTACATCTTTCCCTTCAAGAAGCCTTTCGCTAAGGCTGTTCTTGTGGAATTGGCAAAGGGATATTTGGAAGCCCATAGAGGGCTATGGTGAAAAAGGAAATATCTTCCGTTCAAAACTGGAAAGAAGCTTTCTGAGAAACTGCTCTGTGTTCTGTTAATTCATCTCACATAGTTACATCTTTCCCCTCAAGAAGTCTTTCGCTCTGGCTGTTCTTGTGGAATTTGCAAGGGTATATTTGGAAGCCCATAGAAGGCTATGGTGAAAAAGGAAATATCTTCCGTTCAAAACTGGAAAGAAGCTTTCTGAGAAACTGCTCTGTGTTCTGTTAATTCATCTCACAGAGTTACATCTTTCCCTTCAAGAAGCCTTTCGCTAAGGCTCTTCTTGTGGAATTGGAAAAGGGATATTTGGAAGCCCATAGAGGGCTATGGTGAAAAAGGAAATATCTTCCGTTCAAAACTGGAAAGAAGCTTTCTGGGAAACTGCTCTGTGTTCTCTTAATTCATCTCACAGAGTTACATCTTTCCCTTCAAGAAGCCTTTCGCTAAGGCTGTTCTTCTGGAATTGGCAAAGGGATATTTGGAATCCCATAGAGGGCTATGATGAAAAAGGAAATATCTTCCGTTCAAAACTGGAAAGAAGCTTTCTGAGAAACTGCTCTGTGTTCTGTTAATTCATCTCACAGAGCTATATCTTTCCCTTCAAGAAGCCTTTCGCTAAGGCTGTTCTTGTGGAATTGGCAAAGGGATATTTGGAAGCCCATAGAGGGCTATGGTGGAAAAGGAAATATCTTCCGTTTAACACTGGAAAGAAGCTTTCTGAGAAACGGCTCTGTGTTCTGTTAATTCATCTCACAGAGTTACATCTTTCCCTTCAAGAAGCCTTTCGCTAAGGCTGTTCTTGTGGAATTGGCAAAGGGATATTTGGAAGCCCATAGAGGGCTATGGTGAAAAAGGAAATAACTTCCGTTCAAACCTGGAAAGAAGCTTTCTGAGAAACTGCTCTGTGTTCTGTTAATTCATCTCACAGAGTTACATCTTTCCCCTCAAGAAGCCTTTCGCTAAGGCTGTTCTTGTGGAATTGGCAAAGGGATATTTGGAAGCCCATAGAGGGCTATGGTGAAAAAGGAAATACCTACCGTTCAAAACTGGAAAGAAGCTTTCTGAGAAACTGCTCTGTGTTCTGTTAATTCATCTCACAGAGTTACATCTTTCCCTTCAAGAAGCCTTTAGCTAAGGCTGTTCTTGTGGAATTGGCAAAGGGATAATTGGAAGCCCATAGAGGGCTATGGTGAAAAAGGAAGTATCATCCGTTCAAAACTGGAAAGAAGCTTTCTGAGAAACTGCTCTGTGTTCTGTTAATTCATCTCACAGAGTTACATCTTTCCCTTCAAGAAACCTTTCGCTAAGGCTGTTCTTGTGGAATTGGCAAAGGGATATTTGTAAGCCCCTAGAGGGCTATGGTGAAAAAGGAAATATCTTCCGTTCAAAACTGGAAAGAAGCTTTCTGAGAAACTGTTCTGTGTTCTGATAATTCATCTCACAGAGTTACATCTTTCCCTTCAAGAAGCCTTTCGCTAAGGGTGTTCTTGTGGAATTGGCAAAGGGATATTTGGAAGCCCATAGAGGGCTATGGTGAAAAAGGAAATATCTTCCGTTCAAAAGTGGAAAGAAGCTTTCTGAGAAACTGCTCTGTGTTCTGTTAATTCATCTCACAGAGTTACATCTTTCCCTTCAAGAAGTCTTTTGCTAAGTCTGTTCTTGTGTAATTGGCAAGGGGATATTTGGAAGCCCATAGAGGGCTATGGTGAAAAAAGAAATATCTTCCGTTCAAAACTGGAAAGAAGCTTTCTGAGAAACTGCTCTGTGTTCTGTTAATTCATCTCACAGAGTTACATCTTTCCCTTCAAGAAACCTTTCGCTAAGGCTGTTCTTGTGGAATTCGCAAAGGGATATTTGGAAGCCCGTAGAGGGCTACGGTGAAAAAGGAAATATCTTCCGTTCAAAACTGGAAAGAAGCTTTCTGTGAAACTGCTCTGTGTTCTGTTAATTCATCTCACAGAGTTACATTTTTCCCTTCAAGAAGCCTTTCGCTAAGGCTGTTCTTGTGGAATTGGAAAAGGGATATTTGGAAGCCCATAGAGGGCTATGGTGAAAAAGGAAATATCTTCCGTTCAAAACTGGAAAGAAGCTTTCTGGGAAACTGCTCTGTGTTCTGTTAATTCATCTCACAGAGTTACATCTTTCCCTTCAAGAAGCCTTTCGCTAAGGCTGTTCTTGTGGAATTGGCAAAGGGATATTTGGAAGCCCATAGAGGGCTATGGTGAAAAAGGAAATATCTTCCGTTCAAAAGTGGAAAGAAACTTTCTGAGAAACTGCTCTGTGTTCTGTTAATTCATCTCACAGAGTTACATCTTTCCCTTCAAGAAGTCTTTCGCTAAGGCTGTTCTTGTGCAATTGGCAAGGGGATATTTGGAAGCCCATAGAGGGCTATGGTGAAAAAGGAAATATCTTCCGTTGAAAACTGGAAAGAAGCCTTCTGAGAAACTGCTCTGTGTTCTGTTAATTCATCTCACAGAGTTACATCTTTCCCTTCAAGAAACCTTTCGCTAAGGCTGTTCTTGTGGAATTCGCAAAGGGATATTTGGAAGCCCATAGAGGGCTACGGTGAAAAAGGAAATATCTTCCGTTCACAACTGGAAAGAAGCGTTCTGAGAAACTGCTCTGTGTTCTGTTAATTCATCTCACAGAGTTACATCTTTCCCTTCAAGAAGCCTTTCGCTAAGGCTGTTCTTGTGGAATTGGCAAAGGGATATTTGGAAGCCCATAGAGGGATATGGTAAAAAAGGAAATATCTTCCGTTCAAAACTGGAAAGAAGCTTTCTGAGAAACTGCTCTGTGTTCTGTTAATTCATCTCAGAGAGTTATATCTTTCCCTTCAAGAAGCCTTTCGCTAAGGCTGTTCTTGTGGAATTGGCAAAGGGATATTTGGAAGCCCATAGAGGGCTATGGTGAAAAAGGAAATATCTTCCGTTCAAAACTGGAAAGAAGCTTTCTGAGAAACTGCTCTGTGTTCTGTTAATTCATCTCACAGAGTTACATCTTTCCCTTCAAGAAGCCTTTCGCTAAGGCTGTTCTTGTGGAATTGGCAAAGGGATATTTGGAAGCCCATAGAGGGCTATGGTGAAAAAGGAAATATCTTCCGTTCAAAACTGGAAAGAAGCTTTCTGAGAAACTGCTCTGTGTTCTGTTAATTCATCTCACATAGTTACATCTTTCCCTTCAAGAAGTCTTTCGCTCTGGCTGTTCTTGTGGAATTGGCAAGGGGATATTTGGAAGCCCATAGAGGGCTATGGTGAAAAAGGAAATATCTTCCGTTCAAAACTGGAAAGAAGCTTTCTGAGAAACTGCTCTGTGTTCTGTTAATTCATCTCACAGAGTTACATCTTTCCCTTCAAGAAGCCTTTCGCTAAGGCTGTTCTTGTGGAATTGGCAAAGGGATATTTGGAAGCCCATAGAGGGCTATGGTGAAAAAGGAAATATCTTCCGTTCAAAACTGGAAAGAAGCTTTCTGAGAAACTGCTCTGTGTTCTGTTAATTCATCTCACAGAGTTACATCTTTCCCTTCAAGAAGCCTTTCGCTAAGGCTGTTCTTGTGGAATTGGCAAAGGGATATTTGGAAGCCCATAGAGGGCTATGGTGAAAAAGGAAATATCTTCCGTTCAAAACTGGAAAGAAGCTTTCTGAGAAACTGCTCTGTGTTCTGTTAATTCATCTCACATAGTTACATCTTTCCCTTCAAGAAGTCTTTCGCTCTGGCTGTTCTTGTGGAATTGGCAAGGGGATATTTGGAAGCCCATAGAGGGCTATGGTGAAAAAGGAAATATCTTCCGTTCAAAACTGGAAAGAAGCTTTCTGAGAAACTGCTCTGTGTTCTGTTAATTCATCTCACAGAGTTACATCTTTCCCTTCAAGAAGCCTTTCGCTAAGGCTCTTCTTGTGGAATTGGAAAAGGGATATTTGGAAGCCCATAGAGGGCTATGGTGAAAAAGGAAATATCTTCCGTTCAAAACTGGAAAGAAGCTTTCTGGGAAACTGCTCTGTGTTCTGTTAATTCATCTCACAGAGTTATATCTTTCCCTTCAAGAAGCCTTTCGCTAAGGCTGTTCTTGTGGAATTGGCAAAGGGATATTTGGAATCCCATAGAGGGCTATGATGAAAAAGGAAATATCTTCCGTTCAAAACTGGAAAGTAGCTTTCTGAGAAACTGCTCTGTGTTCTGTTAATTCATCTCACAGAGCTATATCTTTCCCTTCAAGAAGCCTTTCGCTAAGGCTGTTCTTGTGGAATTGGCAAAGGGATATTTGGAAGCCCATAGAGGGCTATGGTGGAAAAGGAAATATCTTCCGTTTAACACTGGAAAGAAGCTTTCTGAGAAACTGCTCTGTGTTCTGTTAATTCATCTCACAGAGTTACATCTTTCCCTTCAAGAAGCCTTTCGCTAAGGCTGTTCTTGTGGAATTGGCAAAGGGATATTTGGAAGCCCATAGAGGGCTATGGTGAAAAAGGAAATAACTTCCGTTCAAACCTGGAAAGAAGCTTTCTGAGAAACTGCTCTGTGTTCTGTTAATTCATCTCACAGAGTTACATCTTTCCCCTCAAGAAGCCTTTCGCTAAGGCTGTTCTTGTGGAATTGGCAAAGGGATATTTGGAAGCCTATAGAGGGCTATGGTGAAAAAGGAAATACCTACCGTTCAAAACTGGAAAGAAGCTTTCTGAGAAACTGCTCTGTGTTCTGTTAATTCATCTCACAGAGTTACATCTTTCCCTTCAAGAAGCCTTTAGCTAAGGCTGTTCTTGTGGAATTGGCAAAGGGATAATTGGAAGCCCATAGAGGGCTATGGTGAAAAAGGAAGTATCATCCGTTCAAAACTGGAAAGAAGCTTTCTGAGAAACTGCTCTGTGTTCTGTTAATTCATCTCACAGAGTTACATCTTTCCCTTCAAGAAACCTTTCGCTAAGGCTGTTCTTGTGGAATTGGCAAAGGGATATTTGTAAGCCCCTAGAGGGCTATGGTGAAAAAGGAAATATCTTCCGTTCAAAACTGGAAAGAAGCTTTCTGAGAAACTGTTCTGTGTTCTGTTAATTCGTCTCACAGTGTTACATCTTTCCTTTCAAGAAACCTTTCGCTAAAGCTGTTTCTGTGGAATTGGCAAGGGGATACTTGGAAGCCCATAGAGGGCTATGGTGAAAAACAAATATCTTCCGTACAAAACTGGAAAGAAGCTTTCTGAGAAACTGCTCTGTGTTCTGTTAATTCATCTCACAGAGTTACATCTTTCCCTTCAAGAAGCCTTTCGCTAAGGCTGTTCTTGTGGAATTGGCAAAGGGATATTTGGAAGCCCATAGAGGGCTATGGTAAAAAAGGAAATATCTTCCGTTCAAAACTGGAAAGAAGCTTTCTGAGAAACTGCTCTGTGTTCTGTTAATTCATCTCAGAGAGTTATATCTTTCCCTTCAAGAAGCCTTTCGCTAAGGCTGTTCTTGTGGAATTGGCAAAGGGATATTTGGAAGCCCATAGAGGGCTATGGTGAAAAAGGAAATATCTTCCGTTCAAAACTGGAAAGAAGCTTTCTGAGAAACTGCTCTGTGTTCTGTTAATTCATCTCACAGAGTTACATCTTTCCCTACAAGAAGCCTTTCGCTAAGGCTGGTCTTGTGGAATTGGCAAAGGGATATTTGGCAGCCCATAGAGGGCTGTGGTGAAAAAGGAAATATCTTCCGTTCAAAACTGGAAAGAAGCTTTCTGAGAAACTGCTCTGTGTTCTGTTAATTCATCTCACAGAGTTACATCTTTCCCTTCATGAAGCCTTTCGCTAAGGCTGTTCTTGTGGAATTCGCAAAGGGATATTTGGAAGCCCATAGAGGGCTATGGCGAAAAAGGAAATATCTTCCGTTCAAAACTGGAAAGAAGCTTTCTGAGAAACTGCTCTGTGTTCTGATAATTCATCTCACAGAGTTACATCTTTCCCTTCAAGAAGCCTTTCGCTAAGGGTGTTCTTGTGGAATTGGCAAAGGGATATTTGGAAGCCCATAGAGGGCTATGGTGAAAAAGGAAATATCTTCCGTTCAAAAGTGGAAAGAAGCTTTCTGAGAAACTGCTCTGTGTTCTGTTAATTCATCTCACAGAGTTACATCTTTCCCTTCAAGAAGTCTTTTGCTAAGTCTGTTCTTGTGTAATTGGCAAGGGGATATTTGGAAGCCCATAGAGGGCTATGGTGAAAAAAGAAATATCTTCCGTTCAAAACTGGAAAGAAGCTTTCTGAGAAACTGCTCTGTGTTCTGTTAATTCATCTCACAGAGTTACATCTTTCCCTTCAAGAAACCTTTCGCTAAGGCTGTTCTTGTGGAATTCGCAAAGGGATATTTGGAAGCCCGTAGAGGGCTACGGTGAAAAAGGAAATATCTTCCGTTCAAAACTGGAAAGAAGCTTTCTGTGAAACTGCTCTGTGTTCTGTTAATTCATCTCACAGAGTTACATTTTTCCCTTCAAGAAGCCTTTCGCTAAGGCTGTTCTTGTGGAATTGGAAAAGGGGTATTTGGAAGCCCATAGAGGGCTATGGTGAAAAAGGAAATATCTTCCGTTCAAAAGTGGAAAGAAACTTTCTGAGAAACTGCTCTGTGTTCTGTTAATTCATCTCACAGAGTTACATCTTTCCCTTCAAGAAGTCTTTCGCTAAGGCTGTTCTTGTGCAATTGGCAAGGGGATATTTGGAAGCCCATAGAGGGCTATGGTGAAAAAGGAAATATCTTCCGTTCAAAACTGGAAAGAAGCTTTCTGAGAAACTGCTCTGTGTTCTGTTAATTCATCTCACAGAGTTACATCTTTCCCTTCAAGAAGTCTTTCGCTCTGGCTGTTCTTGTGGAATTGGCAAGGGGATATTTGGAAGCCCATAGAGGGCTATGGTGAAAAAGGAAATATCTTCCGTTCACAACTGGAAAGAAGCTTTCTGAGAAACTGCTCTGTGTTCTGTTAATTCATCTCACAGAGTTACATCTTTCCCTTCAAGAAGTCTTTCGCTCTGGCTGTTCTTGTGGAATTGGCAAGGGGATATTTGGAAGCCCATAGAGGGCTATGGTGAAAAAGGAAATATCTTCCGTTCAAAACTGGAAAGAAGCTTTCTGAGAAACTGCTCTGTGTTCTGTTAATTCATCTCACAGAGTTACATCTTTCCCTTCAAGAAGCCTTTCGCTAAGGCTGTTCTTGTGGAATTGGCAAAGGGATATTTGGAAGCCCATAGATGGCTATGGTGAAAAAGGAAATATCTTCCGTTCAAAACTGGAAAGAAGCTTTCTGAGAAACTGCTCTGTGTTCTGTTAATTCATCTCACAGAGTTACATCTTTCCCTTCAAGAAGCCTTTCGCTAAGGCTGTTCTTGTGGAATTGGCAAAGGGATATTTGGAAGCCCATAGAGGGCTATGGTGAAAAAGGAAATATCTTCCGTTCAAAACTGGAAAGAAGCTTTCTGAGAAACTGCTCTGTGTTCTGTTAATTCATCTCACATAGTTACATCTTTCCCTTCAAGAAGTCTTTCGCTCTGGCTGTTCTTGTGGAATTGGCAAGGGGATATTTGGAAGCCCATAGAGGGCTATGGTGAAAAAGGAAATATCTTCCGTTCAAAACTGGAAAGAAGCTTTCTGAGAAACTGCTCTGTGTTCTGTTAATTCATCTCACAGAGTTACATCTTTCCCTTCAAGAAGCCTTTAGCTAAGGCTGTTCTTGTGGAATTGGCAAAGGGATAATTGGAAGCCCATAGAGGGCTATGGTGAAAAAGGAAGTATCATGCGTTCAAAACTGGAAAGAAGCTTTCTGAGAAACTGCTCTGTGTTCTGTTAATTCATCTCACAGAGTTACATCTTTCCCTTCAAGAAACCTTTCGCTAAGGCTGTTCTTGTGGAATTGGCAAAGGGATATTTGTAAGCCCCTAGAGGGCTATGGTGAAAAAGGAAATATCTTCCGTTGAAAACTGGAAAGAAGCTTTCTGAGAAACTGTTCTGTGTTCTGTTAATTCGTCTCACAGTGTTACATCTTTCCTTTCAAGAAACCTTTCGCTAAAGCTGTTTCTGTGGAATTGGCAAGGGGATACTTGGAAGCCCATAGAGGGCTATGGTGAAAAACAAATATCTTCCGTACAAAACTGGAAAGAAGCTTTCTGAAAAACTGCTCTGTGTTCTGTTAATTCATCTCACAGAGTTACATCTTTCCCTTCAAGAAGCCTTTCGCTAAGGCTGTTCTTGTGGAATTGGCAAAGGGATATTTGGAAGCCCATAGAGGGCTATGGTAAAAAAGGAAATATCTTCCGTTCAAAACTGGAAAGAAGCTTTCTGAGAAACTGCTCTGTGTTCTGTTAATTCATCTCAGAGAGTTATATCTTTCCCTTCAAGAAGCCTTTCGCTAAGGCTGTTCTTGTGGAATTGGCAAAGGGATATTTGGAAGCCCATAGAGGGCTATGGTGAAAAAGGAAATATCTTCCGTTCAAAACTGGAAAGAAGCTTTCTGAGAAACTGCTCTGTGTTCTGTTAATTCATCTCACAGAGTTACATCTTTCCCTACAAGAAGCCTTTCGCTAAGGCTGGTCTTGTGGAATTGGCAAAGGGATATTTGGAAGCCCATAGAGGGCTATGGTGAAAAAGGAAATATCTTCCGTTCAAAACTGGAAAGAAGCTTTCTGAGAAACTGCTCTGTGTTCTGTTAATTCATCTCACAGAGTTATATCTTTCCCTTCATGAAGCCTTTCGCTAAGGCTGTTCTTGTGGAATTCGCAAAGGGATATTTGGAAGCCCATAGAGGGCTATGGCGAAAAAGGAAATATCTTCCGTTCAAAACTGGAAAGAAGCTTTCTGAGAAACTGCTCTGTGTTCTGATAATTCATCTCACAGAGTTACATCTTTCCCCTCAAGAAGCCTTTCGCTAAGGGTGTTCTTGTGGAATTGGCAAAGGGATATTTGGAAGCCCATAGAGGGCTATGGTGAAAAAGGAAATATCTTCCGTTCAAAAGTGGAAAGAAGCTTTCTGAGAAACTGCTCTGTGTTCTGTTAATTCATCTCACAGAGTTACATCTTTCCCTTCAAGAAGTCTTTTGCTAAGTCTGTTCTTGTGTAATTGGCAAGGGGATATTTGGAAGCCCATAGAGGGCTATGGTGAAAAAAGAAATATCTTCCGTTCAAAACTGGAAAGAAGCTTTCTGAGAAACTGCCCTGTGTTCTGTTAATTCATCTCACAGAGTTACATCTTTCCCTTCAAGAAACCTTTCGCTAAGGCTGTTCTTGTGGAATTCGCAAAGGGATATTTGGAAGCCCGTAGAGGGCTACGGTGAAAAAGGAAATATCTTCCGTTCAAAACTGGAAAGAAGCTTTCTGTGAAACTGCTCTGTGTTCTGTTAATTCATCTCACAGAGTTACATTTTTCCCTTCAAGAAGCCTTTCGCTAAGGCTGTTCTTGTGGAATTGGAAAAGGGATATTTGGAAGCCCATAGAGGGCTATGGTGAAAAAGGAAATATCTTCCGTTCAAAACTGGAAAGAAGCTTTCTGGGAAACTGCTCTGTGTTCTGTTAATTCATCTCACAGAGTTACATCTTTCCCTTCAAGAAGCCTTTCGCTAAGGCTGTTCTTGTGGAATTGGCAAAGGGATATTTGGAAGCCCATAGAGGGCTATGGTGAAAAAGGAAATATCTTCCGTTCAAAAGTGGAAAGAAACTTTCTGAGAAACTGCTCTGTGTTCTGTTAATTCATCTCACAGAGTTACATCTTTCCCTTCAAGAAGTCTTTCGCTAAGGCTGTTCTTGTGCAATTGGCAAGGGGATATTTGGAAGCCCATAGAGGGCTATGGTGAAAAAGGAAATATCTTCCGTTCAAAACTGGAAAGAAGCCTTCTGAGAAACTGCTCTGTGTTCTGTTAATTCATCTCACAGAGTTACATCTTTCCCTTCAAGAAACCTTTCGCTAAGGCTGTTCTTGTGGAATTCGCAAAGGGATATTTGGAAGCCCATAGAGGGCTACGGTGAAAAAGGAAATATCTTCCGTTCACAACTGGAAAGAAGCGTTCTGAGAAACTGCTCTGTGTTCTGTTAATTCATCTCACAGAGTTACATCTTTCCCTTCAAGAAGCCTTTCGCTAAGGCTGTTCTTGTGGAATTGGCAAAGAGATATTTGGAAGCCCATAGAGGGATATGGTAAAAAAGGAAATATCTTCCGTTCAAAACTGGAAAGAAGCTTTCTGAGAAACTGCTCTGTGTTCTGTTAATTCATCTCAGAGAGTTATATCTTTCCCTTCAAGAAGCCTTTCGCTAAGGCTGTTCTTGTGGAATTGGCAAAGGGATATTTGGAAGCCCATAGAGGGCTATGGTGAAAAAGGAAATATCTTCCGTTCAAAACTGGAAAGAAGCTTTCTGAGAAACTGCTCTGTGTTCTGTTAATTCATCTCACAGAGTTACATCTTTCCCATCAAGAAGCCTTTCGCTAAGGCTGTTCTTGTGGAATTGGCAAAGGGATATTTGGAAGCCCATAGAGGGCTATGGTGAAAAAGGAAATATCTTCCGTTCACAACTGGAAAGAAGCTTTCTGAGAAACTGCTCTGTGTTCTGTTAATTCATCTCACATAGTTACATCTTTCCCTTCAAGAAGTCTTTCGCTCTGGCTGTTCTTGTGGAATTGGCAAGGGGATATTTGGAAGCCCATAGAGGGCTATGGTGAAAAAGGAAATATCTTCCGTTCAAAACTGGAAAGAAGCTTTCTGAGAAACTGCTCTGTGTTCTGTTAATTCATCTCACAGAGTTATATCTTTCCCTTCAAGAAGCCTTTCGCTAAGGCTGTTCTTGTGGAATTGGCAAAGGGATATTTGGAAGCCCATAGAGGGCTATGGTGAAAAAGGAAATATCTTCCGTTCAAAACTGGAAAGAAGCTTTCTGAGAAACTGCTCTGTGTTCTGTTAATTCATCTCACAGAGTTACATCTTTCCCTTCAAGAAGCCTTTCGCTAAGGCTGTTCTTGTGGAATTGGCAAAGGGATATTTGGAAGCCCATAGAGGGCTATGGTGAAAAAGGAAATATCTTCCGTTCAAAACTGGAAAGAAGCTTTCTGAGAAACTGCTCTGTGTTCTGTTAATTCATCTCACAGAGTTACATCTTTCCCTTCAAGAAGTCTTTTGCTAAGTCTGTTCTTGTGTAATTGGCAAGGGGATATTTGGAAGCCCATAGAGGGCTATGGTGAAAAAAGAAATATCTTCCGTTCAAAACTGGAAAGAAGCTTTCTGAGAAACTGCTCTGTGTTCTGTTAATTCATCTCACAGAGTTACATCTTTCCCTTCAAGAAACCTTTCGCTAAGGCTGTTCTTGTGGAATTCGCAAAGGGATATTTGGAAGCCCGTAGAGGGCTACGGTGAAAAAGGAAATATCTTCCGTTCAAAACTGGAAAGAAGCTTTCTGTGAAACTGCTCTGTGTTCTCTTAATTCATCTCACAGAGTTACATTTTTCCCTTCAAGAAGCCTTTCGCTAAGGCTGTTCTTGTGGAATTGGAAAAGGGGTATTTGGAAGCCCATAGAGGGCTATGGTGAAAAAGGAAATATCTTCCGTTCAAAAGTGGAAAGAAACTTTCTGAGAAACTGCTCTGTGTTCTGTTAATTCATCTCACAGAGTTACATCTTTCCCTTCAAGAAGTCTTTCGCTAAGGCTGTTCTTGTGCAATTGGCAAGGGGATATTTGGAAGCCCATAGAGGGCTATGGTGAAAAAGGAAATATCTTCCGTTCAAAACTGGAAAGAAGCTTTCTGAGAAACTGCTCTGTGTTCTGTTAATTCATCTCACAGAGTTACATCTTTCCCTTCAAGAAGTCTTTCGCTCTGGCTGTTCTTGTGGAATTGGCAAGGGGATATTTGGAAGCCCATAGAGGGCTATGGTGAAAAAGGAAATATCTTCCGTTCACAACTGGAAAGAAGCTTTCTGAGAAACTGCTCTGTGTTCTGTTAATTCATCTCACAGAGTTACATCTTTCCCTTCAAGAAGTCTTTCGCTCTGGCTGTTCTTGTGGAATTGGCAAGGGGATATTTGGAAGCCCATAGAGGGCTATGGTGAAAAAGGAAATATCTTCCGTTCAAAACTGGAAAGAAGCTTTCTGAGAAACTGCTCTGTGTTCTGTTAATTCATCTCACAGAGTTACATCTTTCCCTTCAAGAAGCCTTTCGCTAAGGCTGTTCTTGTGGAATTGGCAAAGGGATATTTGGAAGCCCATAGAGGGCTATGGTGAAAAAGGAAATATCTTCCGTTCAAAAGTGGAAAGAAGCTTTCTGAGAAACTGCTCTGTGTTCTGTTAATTCATCTCACAGAGTTACATCTTTCCCTTCAAGAAGCCTTTCGCTAAGGCTGTTCTTGTGGAATTGGCAAAGGGATATTTGGAAGCCCATAGAGGGCTATGGTGAAAAAGGAAATATCTTCCGTTCAAAACTGGAAAGAAGCTTTCTGAGAAACTGCTCTGTGTTCTGTTAATTCATCTCACATAGTTACATCTTTCCCTTCAAGAAGTCTTTCGCTCTGGCTGTTCTTGTGGAATTGTCAAGGGGATATTTGGAAGCCCATAGAGGGCTATGGTGAAAAAGGAAATATCTTCCGTTCAAAACTGGAAAGAAGCTTTCTGAGAAACTGCTCTGTGTTCTGTTAATTCATCTCACAGAGTTACATCTTTCCCTTCAAGAAGCCTTTAGCTAAGGCTGTTCTTGTGGAATTGGCAAAGGGATAATTGGAAGCCCATAGAGGGCTATGGTGAAAAAGGAAGTATCATGCGTTCAAAACTGGAAAGAAGCTTTCTGAGAAACTGCTCTGTGTTCTGTTAATTCATCTCACAGTGTTACATCTTTCCCTTCAAGAAACCTTTCGCTAAGGCTGTTCTTGTGGAATTGGCAAAGGGATATTTGTAAGCCCCTAGAGGGCTATGGTGAAAAAGGAAATATCTTCCGTTGAAAACTTGAAAGAAGCTTTCTGAGAAACTGTTCTGTGTTCTGTTAATTCGTCTCACAGTGTTACATCTTTCCTTTCAAGAAACCTTTCGCTAAAGCTGTTTCTGTGGAATTGGCAAGGGGATACTTGGAAGCCCATAGAGGGCTATGGTGAAAAACAAATATCTTCCGTACAAAACTGGAAAGAAGCTTTCTGAAAAACTGCTCTGTGTTCTGTTAATTCATCTCACAGAGTTACATCTTTCCCTTCAAGAAGCCTTTCGCTAAGGCTGTTCTTGTGGAATTGGCAAAGGGATATTTGGAAGCCCATAGAGGGCTATGGTAAAAAAGGAAATATCTTCCGTTCAAAACTGGAAAGAAGCTTTCTGAGAAACTGCTCTGTGTTCTGTTAATTCATCTCAGAGAGTTATATCTTTCCCTTCAAGAAGCCTTTCGCTAAGGCTGTTCTTGTGGAATTGGCAAAGGGATATTTGGAAGCCCATAGAGGGCTATGGTGAAAAAGGAAATATCTTCCGTTCAAAACAGGAAAGAAGCTTTCTGAGAAACAGCTCTGTGTTCTGTTAATTCATCTCACAGAGTTACATCTTTCCCTACAAGAAGCCTTTCGCTAAGGCTGGTCTTGTGGAATTGGCAAAGGGATATTTGGAAGCCCATAGAGGGCTATGGTGAAAAAGGAAATATCTTCCGTTCAAAACTGGAAAGAAGCTTTCTGAGAAACTGCTCTGTGTTCTGTTAATTCATCTCACAGAGTTATATCTTTCCCTTCATGAAGCCTTTCGCTAAGGCTGTTCTTGTGGAATTCGCAAAGGGATATTTGGAAGCCCATAGAGGGCTATGGCGAAAAAGGAAATATCTTCCGTTCAAAACTGGAAAGAAGCTTTCTGAGAAACTGCTCTGTGTTCTGATAATTCATCTCACAGAGTTACATCTTTCCCTTCAAGAAGCCTTTCGCTAAGGGTGTTCTTGTGGAATTGGCAAAGGGATATTTGGAAGCCCATAGAGGGCTATGGTGAAAAAGGAAATATCTTCCCTTCAAAAGTGGAAAGAAGCTTTCTGAGAAACTGCTCTGTGTTCTGTTAATTCATCTCACAGAGTTACATCTTTCCCTTCAAGAAGTCTTTTGCTAAGTCTGTTCTTGTGTAATTGGCAAGGGGATATTTGGAAGCCCATAGAGGGCTATGGTGAAAAAAGAAATATCTTCCGTTCAAAACTGGAAAGAAGCTTTCTGAGAAACTGCTCTGTGTTCTGTTAATTCATCTCACAGAGTTACATCTTTCCCTTCAAGAAACCTTTCGCTAAGGCTGTTCTTGTGGAATTCGCAAAGGGATATTTGGAAGCCCGTAGAGGGCTACGGTGAAAAAGGAAATATCTTCCGTTCAAAACTGGAAAGAAGCTTTCTGTGAAACTGCTCTGTGTTCTGTTAATTCATCTCACAGAGTTACATTTTTCCCTTCAAGAAGCCTTTCGCTAAGGCTGTTCTTGTGGAATTGGAAAAGGGATATTTGGAAGCCCATAGAGGGCTATGGTGAAAAAGGAAATATCTTCCGTTCAAAACTGGAAAGAAGCTTTCTGGGAAACTGCTCTGTGTTCTGTTAATTCATCTCACAGAGTTACATCTTTCCCTTCAAGAAGCCTTTCGCTAAGGCTGTTCTTGTGGAATTGGCAAAGGGATATTTGGAAGCCCATAGAGGGCTATGGTGAAAAAGGAAATATCTTCCGTTCAAAAGTGGAAAGAAACTTTCTGAGAAACTGCTCTGTGTTCTGTTAATTCATCTCACAGAGTTACATCTTTCCCTTCAAGAAGTCTTTCGCTAAGGCTGTTCTTGTGCAATTGGCAAGGGGATATTTGGAAGCCCATAGAGGGCTATGGTGAAAAAGGAAATATCTTCCGTTCAAAACTGGAAAGAAGCCTTCTGAGAAACTGCTCTGTGTTCTGTTAATTCATCTCACAGAGTTACATCTTTCCCTTCAAGAAACCTTTCGCTAAGGCTGTTCTTGTGGAATTCGCAAAGGGATATTTGGAAGCCCATAGAGGGCTACGGTGAAAAAGGAAATATCTTCCGTTCACAACTGGAAAGAAGCGTTCTGAGAAACTGCTCTGTGTTCTGTTAATTCATCTCACAGAGTTACATCTTTCCCTTCAAGAAGCCTTTCGCTAAGGCTGTTCTTGTGGAATTGGCAAAGAGATATTTGGAAGCCCATAGAGGGATATGGTAAAAAAGGAAATATCTTCCGTTCAAAACTGGAAAGAAGCTTTCTGAGAAACTGCTCTGTGTTCTGTTAATTCATCTCAGAGAGTTATATCTTTCCCTTCAAGAAGCCTTTCGCTAAGGCTGTTCTTGTGGAATTGGCAAAGGGATATTTGGAAGCCCATAGAGGGCTATGGTGAAAAAGGAAATATCTTCCGTTCAAAACTGGAAAGAAGCTTTCTGAGAAACTGCTCTGTGTTCTGTTAATTCATCTCACAGAGTTACATCTTTCCCTTCAAGAAGCCTTTCGCTAAGGCTGTTCTTGTGGAATTGGCAAAGGGATATTTGGAAGCCCATAGAGGGCTATGGTGAAAAAGGAAATATCTTCCGTTCAAAACTGGAAAGAAGCTTTCTGGGAAACTGCTCTGTGTTCTGTTAATTCATCTCACAGAGTTACATCTTTCCCTTCAAGAAGCCTTTCGCTAAGGCTGTTCTTGTGGAATTGGCAAAGGGATATTTGGAAGCCCATAGAGGGCTATGGTGAAAAAGGAAATATCTTCCGTTCAAAAGTGGAAAGAAACTTTCTGAGAAACTGCTCTGTGTTCTGTTAATTCATTTCACAGAGTTACATCTTTCCCTTCAAGAAGTCTTTCGCTAAGGCTGTTCTTGTGCAATTGGCAAGGGGATATTGGGAAGCCCATAGAGGGCTATGGTGAAAAAGGAAATATCTTCCGTTCAAAACTGGAAAGAAGCCTTCTGAGAAACTGCTCCGTGTTCTGTTAATTCATCTCACAGAGTTACATCTTTCCCTTCAAGAAGCCTTTCGCTAAGGCTGTTCTTGTGGAATTGGCAAAGGGATATTTGGAAGCCCATAGAGGGATATGGTAAAAAAGGAAATATCTTCCGTTCAAAAATGGAAAGAAGCTTTCTGAGAAACTGCTCTGTGTTCTGTTAATTCATCTCAGAGAGTTATATCTTTCCCTTCAAGAAGCCTTTCGCTAAGGCTGTTCTTGTGGAATTGGCAAAGGGATATTTGGAAGCCCATAGAGGGCTATGGTGAAAAAGGAAATATCTTCCGTTCAAAACTGGAAAGAAGCTTTCTGAGAAACTGCTCTGTGTTCTGTTAATTCATCTCACAGAGTTACATCTTTCCCTTCAAGAAGCCTTTCGCTAAGGCTGTTCTTGTGGAATTGGCAAAGGGATATTTGGAAGCCCATAGAGGGCTATGGTGAAAAAGGAAATATCTTCCGTTCAAAACTGGAAAGAAGCTTTCTGAGAAACTGCTCTGTGTTCTGTTAATTCATCTCACATAGTTACATCTTTCCCCTCAAGAAGTCTTTCGCTCTGGCTGTTCTTGTGGAATTTGCAAGGGTATATTTGGAAGCCCATAGAAGGCTATGGTGAAAAAGGAAATATCTTCCGTTCAAAACTGGAAAGAAGCTTTCTGAGAAACTGCTCTGTGTTCTGTTAATTCATCTCACAGAGTTACATCTTTCCCTTCAAGAAGCCTTTCGCTAAGGCTCTTCTTGTGGAATTGGAAAAGGGATATTTGGAAGCCCATAGAGGGCTATGGTGAAAAAGGAAATATCTTCCGTTCAAAAGTGGAAAGAAGCTTTCTGGGAAACTGCTCTGTGTTCTCTTAATTCATCTCACAGAGTTACATCTTTCCCTTCAAGAAGCCTTTCGCTAAGGCTGTTCTTCTGGAATTGGCAAAGGGATATTTGGAATCCCATAGAGGGCTATGATGAAAAAGGAAATATCTTCCGTTCAAAACTGGAAAGAAGCTTTCTGAGAAACTGCTCTGTGTTCTGTTAATTCATCTCACAGAGCTATATCTTTCCCTTCAAGAAGCCTTTCGCTAAGGCTGTTCTTGTGGAATTGGCAAAGGGATATTTGGAAGCCCATAGAGGGCTATGGTGGAAAAGGAAATATCTTCCGTTTAACACTGGAAAGAAGCTTTCTGAGAAACGGCTCTGTGTTCTGTTAATTCATCTCACAGAGTTACATCTTTCCCTTCAAGAAGCCTTTCGCTAAGGCTGTTCTTGTGGAATTGGCAAAGGGATATTTGGAAGCCCATAGAGGGCTATGGTGAAAAAGGAAATAACTTCCGTTCAAACCTGGAAAGAAGCTTTCTGAGAAACTGCTCTGTGTTCTGTTAATTCATCTCACAGAGTTACATCTTTCCCCTCAAGAAGCCTTTCGCTAAGGCTGTTCTTGTGGAATTGGCAAAGGGATATTTGGAAGCCCATAGAGGGCTATGGTGAAAAAGGAAATACCTACCGTTCAAAACTGGAAAGAAGCTTTCTGAGAAACTGCTCTGTGTTCTGTTAATTCATCTCACAGAGTTACATCTTTCCCTTCAAGAAGCCTTTAGCTAAGGCTGTTCTTGTGGAATTGGCAAAGGGATAATTGGAAGCCCATAGAGGGCTATGGTGAAAAAGGAAGTATCATCCGTTCAAAACTGGAAAGAAGCTTTCTGAGAAACTGCTCTGTGTTCTGTTAATTCATCTCACAGAGTTACATCTTTCCCTTCAAGAAACCTTTCGCTAAGGCTGTTCTTGTGGAATTGGCAAAGGGATATTTGTAAGCCCCTAGAGGGCTATGGTGAAAAAGGAAATATCTTCCGTTCAAAACTGGAAAGAAGCTTTCTGAGAAACTGTTCTGTGTTCTGATAATTCATCTCACAGAGTTACATCTTTCCCTTCAAGAAGCCTTTCGCTAAGGGTGTTCTTGTGGAATTGGCAAAGGGATATTTGGAAGCCCATAGAGGGCTATGGTGAAAAAGGAAATATCTTCCGTTCAAAAGTGGAAAGAAGCTTTCTGAGAAACTGCTCTGTGTTCTGTTAATTCATCTCACAGAGTTACATCTTTCCCTTCAAGAAGTCTTTTGCTAAGTCTGTTCTTGTGTAATTGGCAAGGGGATATTTGGAAGCCCATAGAGGGCTATGGTGAAAAAAGAAATATCTTCCGTTCAAAACTGGAAAGAAGCTTTCTGAGAAACTGCTCTGTGTTCTGTTAATTCATCTCACAGAGTTACATCTTTCCCTTCAAGAAACCTTTCGCTAAGGCTGTTCTTGTGGAATTCGCAAAGGGATATTTGGAAGCCCGTAGAGGGCTACGGTGAAAAAGGAAATATCTTCCGTTCAAAACTGGAAAGAAGCTTTCTGTGAAACTGCTCTGTGTTCTGTTAATTCATCTCACAGAGTTACATTTTTCCCTTCAAGAAGCCTTTCGCTAAGGCTGTTCTTGTGGAATTGGAAAAGGGATATTTGGAAGCCCATAGAGGGCTATGGTGAAAAAGGAAATATCTTCCGTTCAAAACTGGAAAGAAGCTTTCTGGGAAACTGCTCTGTGTTCTGTTAATTCATCTCACAGAGTTACATCTTTCCCTTCAAGAAGCCTTTCGCTAAGGCTGTTCTTGTGGAATTGGCAAAGGGATATTTGGAAGCCCATAGAGGGCTATGGTGAAAAAGGAAATATCTTCCGTTCAAAAGTGGAAAGAAACTTTCTGAGAAACTGCTCTGTGTTCTGTTAATTCATCTCACAGAGTTACATCTTTCCCTTCAAGAAGTCTTTCGCTAAGGCTGTTCTTGTGCAATTGGCAAGGGGATATTTGGAAGCCCATAGAGGGCTATGGTGAAAAAGGAAATATCTTCCGTTGAAAACTGGAAAGAAGCCTTCTGAGAAACTGCTCTGTGTTCTGTTAATTCATCTCACAGAGTTACATCTTTCCCTTCAAGAAACCTTTCGCTAAGGCTGTTCTTGTGGAATTCGCAAAGGGATATTTGGAAGCCCATAGAGGGCTACGGTGAAAAAGGAAATATCTTCCGTTCACAACTGGAAAGAAGCGTTCTGAGAAACTGCTCTGTGTTCTGTTAATTCATCTCACAGAGTTACATCTTTCCCTTCAAGAAGCCTTTCGCTAAGGCTGTTCTTGTGGAATTGGCAAAGGGATATTTGGAAGCCCATAGAGGGATATGGTAAAAAAGGAAATATCTTCCGTTCAAAACTGGAAAGAAGCTTTCTGAGAAACTGCTCTGTGTTCTGTTAATTCATCTCAGAGAGTTATATCTTTCCCTTCAAGAAGCCTTTCGCTAAGGCTGTTCTTGTGGAATTGGCAAAGGGATATTTGGAAGCCCATAGAGGGCTATGGTGAAAAAGGAAATATCTTCCGTTCAAAACTGGAAAGAAGCTTTCTGAGAAACTGCTCTGTGTTCTGTTAATTCATCTCACAGAGTTACATCTTTCCCTTCAAGAAGCCTTTCGCTAAGGCTGTTCTTGTGGAATTGGCAAAGGGATATTTGGAAGCCCATAGAGGGCTATGGTGAAAAAGGAAATATCTTCCGTTCAAAACTGGAAAGAAGCTTTCTGAGAAACTGCTCTGTGTTCTGTTAATTCATCTCACATAGTTACATCTTTCCCTTCAAGAAGTCTTTCGCTCTGGCTGTTCTTGTGGAATTGGCAAGGGGATATTTGGAAGCCCATAGAGGGCTATGGTGAAAAAGGAAATATCTTCCGTTCAAAACTGGAAAGAAGCTTTCTGAGAAACTGCTCTGTGTTCTGTTAATTCATCTCACAGAGTTACATCTTTCCCTTCAAGAAGCCTTTCGCTAAGGCTGTTCTTGTGGAATTGGCAAAGGGATATTTGGAAGCCCATAGAGGGCTATGGTGAAAAAGGAAATATCTTCCGTTCAAAACTGGAAAGAAGCTTTCTGAGAAACTGCTCTGTGTTCTGTTAATTCATCTCACAGAGTTACATCTTTCCCTTCAAGAAGCCTTTCGCTAAGGCTGTTCTTGTGGAATTGGCAAAGGGATATTTGGAAGCCCATAGAGGGCTATGGTGAAAAAGGAAATATCTTCCGTTCAAAACTGGAAAGAAGCTTTCTGAGAAACTGCTCTGTGTTCTGTTAATTCATCTCACATAGTTACATCTTTCCCTTCAAGAAGTCTTTCGCTCTGGCTGTTCTTGTGGAATTGGCAAGGGGATATTTGGAAGCCCATAGAGGGCTATGGTGAAAAAGGAAATATCTTCCGTTCAAAACTGGAAAGAAGCTTTCTGAGAAACTGCTCTGTGTTCTGTTAATTCATCTCACAGAGTTACATCTTTCCCTTCAAGAAGCCTTTCGCTAAGGCTCTTCTTGTGGAATTGGAAAAGGGATATTTGGAAGCCCATAGAGGGCTATGGTGAAAAAGGAAATATCTTCCGTTCAAAACTGGAAAGAAGCTTTCTGGGAAACTGCTCTGTGTTCTGTTAATTCATCTCACAGAGTTATATCTTTCCCTTCAAGAAGCCTTTCGCTAAGGCTGTTCTTGTGGAATTGGCAAAGGGATATTTGGAATCCCATAGAGGGCTATGATGAAAAAGGAAATATCTTCCGTTCAAAACTGGAAAGTAGCTTTCTGAGAAACTGCTCTGTGTTCTGTTAATTCATCTCACAGAGCTATATCTTTCCCTTCAAGAAGCCTTTCGCTAAGGCTGTTCTTGTGGAATTGGCAAAGGGATATTTGGAAGCCCATAGAGGGCTATGGTGGAAAAGGAAATATCTTCCGTTTAACACTGGAAAGAAGCTTTCTGAGAAACTGCTCTGTGTTCTGTTAATTCATCTCACAGAGTTACATCTTTCCCTTCAAGAAGCCTTTCGCTAAGGCTGTTCTTGTGGAATTGGCAAAGGGATATTTGGAAGCCCATAGAGGGCTATGGTGAAAAAGGAAATAACTTCCGTTCAAACCTGGAAAGAAGCTTTCTGAGAAACTGCTCTGTGTTCTGTTAATTCATCTCACAGAGTTACATCTTTCCCCTCAAGAAGCCTTTCGCTAAGGCTGTTCTTGTGGAATTGGCAAAGGGATATTTGGAAGCCTATAGAGGGCTATGGTGAAAAAGGAAATACCTACCGTTCAAAACTGGAAAGAAGCTTTCTGAGAAACTGCTCTGTGTTCTGTTAATTCATCTCACAGAGTTACATCTTTCCCTTCAAGAAGCCTTTAGCTAAGGCTGTTCTTGTGGAATTGGCAAAGGGATAATTGGAAGCCCATAGAGGGCTATGGTGAAAAAGGAAGTATCATCCGTTCAAAACTGGAAAGAAGCTTTCTGAGAAACTGCTCTGTGTTCTGTTAATTCATCTCACAGAGTTACATCTTTCCCTTCAAGAAACCTTTCGCTAAGGCTGTTCTTGTGGAATTGGCAAAGGGATATTTGTAAGCCCCTAGAGGGCTATGGTGAAAAAGGAAATATCTTCCGTTCAAAACTGGAAAGAAGCTTTCTGAGAAACTGTTCTGTGTTCTGTTAATTCGTCTCACAGTGTTACATCTTTCCTTTCAAGAAACCTTTCGCTAAAGCTGTTTCTGTGGAATTGGCAAGGGGATACTTGGAAGCCCATAGAGGGCTATGGTGAAAAACAAATATCTTCCGTACAAAACTGGAAAGAAGCTTTCTGAGAAACTGCTCTGTGTTCTGTTAATTCATCTCACAGAGTTACATCTTTCCCTTCAAGAAGCCTTTCGCTAAGGCTGTTCTTGTGGAATTGGCAAAGGGATATTTGGAAGCCCATAGAGGGCTATGGTAAAAAAGGAAATATCTTCCGTTCAAAACTGGAAAGAAGCTTTCTGAGAAACTGCTCTGTGTTCTGTTAATTCATCTCAGAGAGTTATATCTTTCCCTTCAAGAAGCCTTTCGCTAAGGCTGTTCTTGTGGAATTGGCAAAGGGATATTTGGAAGCCCATAGAGGGCTATGGTGAAAAAGGAAATATCTTCCGTTCAAAACTGGAAAGAAGCTTTCTGAGAAACTGCTCTGTGTTCTGTTAATTCATCTCACAGAGTTACATCTTTCCCTACAAGAAGCCTTTCGCTAAGGCTGGTCTTGTGGAATTGGCAAAGGGATATTTGGCAGCCCATAGAGGGCTGTGGTGAAAAAGGAAATATCTTCCGTTCAAAACTGGAAAGAAGCTTTCTGAGAAACTGCTCTGTGTTCTGTTAATTCATCTCACAGAGTTACATCTTTCCCTTCATGAAGCCTTTCGCTAAGGCTGTTCTTGTGGAATTCGCAAAGGGATATTTGGAAGCCCATAGAGGGCTATGGCGAAAAAGGAAATATCTTCCGTTCAAAACTGGAAAGAAGCTTTCTGAGAAACTGCTCTGTGTTCTGATAATTCATCTCACAGAGTTACATCTTTCCCTTCAAGAAGCCTTTCGCTAAGGGTGTTCTTGTGGAATTGGCAAAGGGATATTTGGAAGCCCATAGAGGGCTATGGTGAAAAAGGAAATATCTTCCGTTCAAAAGTGGAAAGAAGCTTTCTGAGAAACTGCTCTGTGTTCTGTTAATTCATCTCACAGAGTTACATCTTTCCCTTCAAGAAGTCTTTTGCTAAGTCTGTTCTTGTGTAATTGGCAAGGGGATATTTGGAAGCCCATAGAGGGCTATGGTGAAAAAAGAAATATCTTCCGTTCAAAACTGGAAAGAAGCTTTCTGAGAAACTGCTCTGTGTTCTGTTAATTCATCTCACAGAGTTACATCTTTCCCTTCAAGAAACCTTTCGCTAAGGCTGTTCTTGTGGAATTCGCAAAGGGATATTTGGAAGCCCGTAGAGGGCTACGGTGAAAAAGGAAATATCTTCCGTTCAAAACTGGAAAGAAGCTTTCTGTGAAACTGCTCTGTGTTCTGTTAATTCATCTCACAGAGTTACATTTTTCCCTTCAAGAAGCCTTTCGCTAAGGCTGTTCTTGTGGAATTGGAAAAGGGGTATTTGGAAGCCCATAGAGGGCTATGGTGAAAAAGGAAATATCTTCCGTTCAAAAGTGGAAAGAAACTTTCTGAGAAACTGCTCTGTGTTCTGTTAATTCATCTCACAGAGTTACATCTTTCCCTTCAAGAAGTCTTTCGCTAAGGCTGTTCTTGTGCAATTGGCAAGGGGATATTTGGAAGCCCATAGAGGGCTATGGTGAAAAAGGAAATATCTTCCGTTCAAAACTGGAAAGAAGCTTTCTGAGAAACTGCTCTGTGTTCTGTTAATTCATCTCACAGAGTTACATCTTTCCCTTCAAGAAGTCTTTCGCTCTGGCTGTTCTTGTGGAATTGGCAAGGGGATATTTGGAAGCCCATAGAGGGCTATGGTGAAAAAGGAAATATCTTCCGTTCACAACTGGAAAGAAGCTTTCTGAGAAACTGCTCTGTGTTCTGTTAATTCATCTCACAGAGTTACATCTTTCCCTTCAAGAAGTCTTTCGCTCTGGCTGTTCTTGTGGAATTGGCAAGGGGATATTTGGAAGCCCATAGAGGGCTATGGTGAAAAAGGAAATATCTTCCGTTCAAAACTGGAAAGAAGCTTTCTGAGAAACTGCTCTGTGTTCTGTTAATTCATCTCACAGAGTTACATCTTTCCCTTCAAGAAGCCTTTCGCTAAGGCTGTTCTTGTGGAATTGGCAAAGGGATATTTGGAAGCCCATAGAGGGCTATGGTGAAAAAGGAAATATCTTCCGTTCAAAACTGGAAAGAAGCTTTCTGAGAAACTGCTCTGTGTTCTGTTAATTCATCTCACAGAGTTACATCTTTCCCTTCAAGAAGCCTTTCGCTAAGGCTGTTCTTGTGGAATTGGCAAAGGGATATTTGGAAGCCCATAGAGGGCTATGGTGAAAAAGGAAATATCTTCCGTTCAAAACTGGAAAGAAGCTTTCTGAGAAACTGCTCTGTGTTCTGTTAATTCATCTCACATAGTTACATCTTTCCCTTCAAGAAGTCTTTCGCTCTGGCTGTTCTTGTGGAATTGGCAAGGGGATATTTGGAAGCCCATAGAGGGCTATGGTGAAAAAGGAAATATCTTCCGTTCAAAACTGGAAAGAAGCTTTCTGAGAAACTGCTCTGTGTTCTGTTAATTCATCTCACAGAGTTACATCTTTCCCTTCAAGAAGCCTTTAGCTAAGGCTGTTCTTGTGGAATTGGCAAAGGGATAATTGGAAGCCCATAGAGGGCTATGGTGAAAAAGGAAGTATCATGCGTTCAAAACTGGAAAGAAGCTTTCTGAGAAACTGCTCTGTGTTCTGTTAATTCATCTCACAGAGTTACATCTTTCCCTTCAAGAAACCTTTCGCTAAGGCTGTTCTTGTGGAATTGGCAAAGGGATATTTGTAAGCCCCTAGAGGGCTATGGTGAAAAAGGAAATATCTTCCGTTGAAAACTGGAAAGAAGCTTTCTGAGAAACTGTTCTGTGTTCTGTTAATTCGTCTCACAGTGTTACATCTTTCCTTTCAAGAAACCTTTCGCTAAAGCTGTTTCTGTGGAATTGGCAAGGGGATACTTGGAAGCCCATAGAGGGCTATGGTGAAAAACAAATATCTTCCGTACAAAACTGGAAAGAAGCTTTCTGAAAAACTGCTCTGTGTTCTGTTAATTCATCTCACAGAGTTACATCTTTCCCTTCAAGAAGCCTTTCGCTAAGGCTGTTCTTGTGGAATTGGCAAAGGGATATTTGGAAGCCCATAGAGGGCTATGGTAAAAAAGGAAATATCTTCCGTTCAAAACTGGAAAGAAGCTTTCTGAGAAACTGCTCTGTGTTCTGTTAATTCATCTCAGAGAGTTATATCTTTCCCTTCAAGAAGCCTTTCGCTAAGGCTGTTCTTGTGGAATTGGCAAAGGGATATTTGGAAGCCCATAGAGGGCTATGGTGAAAAAGGAAATATCTTCCGTTCAAAACTGGAAAGAAGCTTTCTGAGAAACTGCTCTGTGTTCTGTTAATTCATCTCACAGAGTTACATCTTTCCCTACAAGAAGCCTTTCGCTAAGGCTGGTCTTGTGGAATTGGCAAAGGGATATTTGGAAGCCCATAGAGGGCTATGGTGAAAAAGGAAATATCTTCCGTTCAAAACTGGAAAGAAGCTTTCTGAGAAACTGCTCTGTGTTCTGTTAATTCATCTCACAGAGTTATATCTTTCCCTTCATGAAGCCTTTCGCTAAGGCTGTTCTTGTGGAATTCGCAAAGGGATATTTGGAAGCCCATAGAGGGCTATGGCGAAAAAGGAAATATCTTCCGTTCAAAACTGGAAAGAAGCTTTCTGAGAAACTGCTCTGTGTTCTGATAATTCATCTCACAGAGTTACATCTTTCCCTTCAAGAAGCCTTTCGCTAAGGGTGTTCTTGTGGAATTGGCAAAGGGATATTTGGAAGCCCATAGAGGGCTATGGTGAAAAAGGAAATATCTTCCGTTCAAAAGTGGAAAGAAGCTTTCTGAGAAACTGCTCTGTGTTCTGTTAATTCATCTCACAGAGTTACATCTTTCCCTTCAAGAAGTCTTTTGCTAAGTCTGTTCTTGTGTAATTGGCAAGGGGATATTTGGAAGCCCATAGAGGGCTATGGTGAAAAAAGAAATATCTTCCGTTCAAAACTGGAAAGAAGCTTTCTGAGAAACTGCTCTGTGTTCTGTTAATTCATCTCACAGAGTTACATCTTTCCCTTCAAGAAACCTTTCGCTAAGGCTGTTCTTGTGGAATTCGCAAAGGGATATTTGGAAGCCCGTAGAGGGCTACGGTGAAAAAGGAAATATCTTCCGTTCAAAACTGGAAAGAAGCTTTCTGTGAAACTGCTCTGTGTTCTGTTAATTCATCTCACAGAGTTACATTTTTCCCTTCAAGAAGCCTTTCGCTAAGGCTGTTCTTGTGGAATTGGAAAAGGGATATTTTGAAGCCCATAGAGGGCTATGGTGAAAAAGGAAATATCTTCCGTTCAAAACTGGAAAGAAGCTTTCTGGGAAACTGCTCTGTGTTCTGTTAATTCATCTCACAGAGTTACATCTTTCCCTTCAAGAAGCCTTTCGCTAAGGCTGTTCTTGTGGAATTGGCAAAGGGATATTTGGAAGCCCATAGAGGGCTATGGTGAAAAAGGAAATATCTTCCGTTCAAAAGTGGAAAGAAACTTTCTGAGAAACTGCTCTGTGTTCTGTTAATTCATCTCACAGAGTTACATCTTTCCCTTCAAGAAGTCTTTCGCTAAGGCTGTTCTTGTGCAATTGGCAAGGGGATATTTGGAAGCCCATAGAGGGCTATGGTGAAAAAGGAAATATCTTCCGTTCAAAACTGGAAAGAAGCCTTCTGAGAAACTGCTCTGTGTTCTGTTAATTCATCTCACAGAGTTACATCTTTCCCTTCAAGAAACCTTTCGCTAAGGCTGTTCTTGTGGAATTCGCAAAGGGATATTTGGAAGCCCATAGAGGGCTACGGTGAAAAAGGAAATATCTTCCGTTCACAACTGGAAAGAAGCGTTCTGAGAAACTGCTCTGTGTTCTGTTAATTCATCTCACAGAGTTACATCTTTCCCTTCAAGAAGCCTTTCGCTAAGGCTGTTCTTGTGGAATTGGCAAAGAGATATTTGGAAGCCCATAGAGGGATATGGTAAAAAAGGAAATATCTTCCGTTCAAAACTGGAAAGAAGCTTTCTGAGAAACTGCTCTGTGTTCTGTTAATTCATCTCAGAGAGTTATATCTTTCCCTTCAAGAAGCCTTTCGCTAAGGCTGTTCTTGTGGAATTGGCAAAGGGATATTTGGAAGCCCATAGAGGGCTATGGTGAAAAAGGAAATATCTTCCGTTCAAAACTGGAAAGAAGCTTTCTGAGAAACTGCTCTGTGTTCTGTTAATTCATCTCACAGAGTTACATCTTTCCCATCAAGAAGCCTTTCGCTAAGGCTGTTCTTGTGGAATTGGCAAAGGGATATTTGGAAGCCCATAGAGGGCTATGGTGAAAAAGGAAATATCTTCCGTTCACAACTGGAAAGAAGCTTTCTGAGAAACTGCTCTGTGTTCTGTTAATTCATCTCACATAGTTACATCTTTCCCTTCAAGAAGTCTTTCGCTCTGGCTGTTCTTGTGGAATTGGCAAGGGGATATTTGGAAGCCCATAGAGGGCTATGGTGAAAAAGGAAATATCTTCCGTTCAAAACTGGAAAGAAGCTTTCTGAGAAACTGCTCTGTGTTCTGTTAATTCATCTCACAGAGTTATATCTTTCCCTTCAAGAAGCCTTTCGCTAAGGCTGTTCTTGTGGAATTGGCAAAGGGATATTTGGAAGCCCATAGAGGGCTATGGTGAAAAAGGAAATATCTTCCGTTCAAAACTGGAAAGAAGCTTTCTGAGAAACTGCTCTGTGTTCTGTTAATTCATCTCACAGAGTTACATCTTTCCCTTCAAGAAGCCTTTCGCTAAGGCTGTTCTTGTGGAATTGGCAAAGGGATATTTGGAAGCCCATAGAGGGCTACGGTGAAAAAGGAAATATCTTCCGTTCAAAACTGGAAAGAAGCTTTCTGTGAAACTGCTCTGTGTTCTGTTAATTCATCTCACAGAGTTACATTTTTCCCTTCAAGAAGCCTTTCGCTAAGGCTGTTCTTGTGGAATTGGAAAAGGGGTATTTGGAAGCCCATAGAGGGCTATGGTGAAAAAGGAAATATCTTCCGTTCAAAAGTGGAAAGAAACTTTCTGAGAAACTGCTCTGTGTTCTGTTAATTCATCTCACAGAGTTACATCTTTCCCTTCAAGAAGTCTTTCGCTAAGGCTGTTCTTGTGCAATTGGCAAGGGGATATTTGGAAGCCCATAGAGGGCTATGGTGAAAAAGGAAATATCTTCCGTTCAAAACTGGAAAGAAGCTTTCTGAGAAACTGCTCTGTGTTCTGTTAATTCATCTCACAGAGTTACATCTTTCCCTTCAAGAAGTCTTTCGCTCTGGCTGTTCTTGTGGAATTGGCAAGGGGATATTTGGAAGCCCATAGAGGGCTATGGTGAAAAAGGAAATATCTTCCGTTCACAACTGGAAAGAAGCTTTCTGAGAAACTGCTCTGTGTTCTGTTAATTCATCTCACAGAGTTACATCTTTCCCTTCAAGAAGTCTTTCGCTCTGGCTGTTCTTGTGGAATTGGTAAGGGGATATTTGGAAGCCCATAGAGGGCTATGGTGAAAAAGGAAATATCTTCCGTTCAAAACTGGAAAGAAGCTTTCTGAGAAACTGCTCTGTGTTCTGTTAATTCATCTCACAGAGTTACATCTTTCCCTTCAAGAAGCCTTTCGCTAAGGCTGTTCTTGTGGAATTGGCAAAGGGATATTTGGAAGCCCATAGAGGGCTATGGTGAAAAAGGAAATATCTTCCGTTCAAAACTGGAAAGAAGCTTTCTGAGAAACTGCTCTGTGTTCTGTTAATTCATCTCACAGAGTTACATCTTTCCCTTCAAGAAGCCTTTCGCTAAGGCTGTTCTTGTGGAATTGGCAAAGGGATATTTGGAAGCCCATAGAGGGCTATGGTGAAAAAGGAAATATCTTCCGTTCAAAACTGGAAAGAAGCTTTCTGAGAAACTGCTCTGTGTTCTGTTAATTCATCTCACATAGTTACATCTTTCCCTTCAAGAAGTCTTTCGCTCTGGCTGTTCTTGTGGAATTGGCAAGGGGATATTTGGAAGCCCATAGAGGGCTATGGTGAAAAAGGAAATATCTTCCGTTCAAAACTGGAAAGAAGCTTTCTGAGAAACTGCTCTGTGTTCTGTTAATTCATCTCACAGAGTTACATCTTTCCCTTCAAGAAGCCTTTAGCTAAGGCTGTTCTTGTGGAATTGGCAAAGGGATAATTGGAAGCCCATAGAGGGCTATGGTGAAAAAGGAAGTATCATGCGTTCAAAACTGGAAAGAAGCTTTCTGAGAAACTGCTCTGTGTTCTGTTAATTCATCTCACAGAGTTACATCTTTCCCTTCAAGAAACCTTTCGCTAAGGCTGTTCTTGTGGAATTGGCAAAGGGATATTTGTAAGCCCCTAGAGGGCTATGGTGAAAAAGGAAATATCTTCCGTTGAAAACTTGAAAGAAGCTTTCTGAGAAACTGTTCTGTGTTCTGTTAATTCGTCTCACAGTGTTACATCTTTCCTTTCAAGAAACCTTTCGCTAAAGCTGTTTCTGTGGAATTGGCAAGGGGATACTTGGAAGCCCATAGAGGGCTATGGTGAAAAACAAATATCTTCCGTACAAAACTGGAAAGAAGCTTTCTGAAAAACTGCTCTGTGTTCTGTTAATTCATCTCACAGAGTTACATCTTTCCCTTCAAGAAGCCTTTCGCTAAGGCTGTTCTTGTGGAATTGGCAAAGGGATATTTGGAAGCCCATAGAGGGCTATGGTAAAAAAGGAAATATCTTCCGTTCAAAACTGGAAAGAAGCTTTCTGAGAAACTGCTCTGTGTTCTGTTAATTCATCTCAGAGAGTTATATCTTTCCCTTCAAGAAGCCTTTCGCTAAGGCTGTTCTTGTGGAATTGGCAAAGGGATATTTGGAAGCCCATAGAGGGCTATGGTGAAAAAGGAAATATCTTCCGTTCAAAACAGGAAAGAAGCTTTCTGAGAAACTGCTCTGTGTTCTGTTAATTCATCTCACAGAGTTACATCTTTCCCTACAAGAAGCCTTTCGCTAAGGCTGGTCTTGTGGAATTGGCAAAGGGATATTTGGAAGCCCATAGAGGGCTATGGTGAAAAAGGAAATATCTTCCGTTCAAAACTGGAAAGAAGCTTTCTGAGAAACTGCTCTGTGTTCTGTTAATTCATCTCACAGAGTTATATCTTTCCCTTCATGAAGCCTTTCGCTAAGGCTGTTCTTGTGGAATTCGCAAAGGGATATTTGGAAGCCCATAGAGGGCTATGGCGAAAAAGGAAATATCTTCCGTTCAAAACTGGAAAGAAGCTTTCTGAGAAACTGCTCTGTGTTCTGATAATTCATCTCACAGAGTTACATCTTTCCCTTCAAGAAGCCTTTCGCTAAGGGTGTTCTTGTGGAATTGGCAAAGGGATATTTGGAAGCCCATAGAGGGCTATGGTGAAAAAGGAAATATCTTCCCTTCAAAAGTGGAAAGAAGCTTTCTGAGAAACTGCTCTGTGTTCTGTTAATTCATCTCACAGAGTTACATCTTTCCCTTCAAGAAGTCTTTTGCTAAGTCTGTTCTTGTGTAATTGGCAAGGGGATATTTGGAAGCCCATAGAGGGCTATGGTGAAAAAAGAAATATCTTCCGTTCAAAACTGGAAAGAAGCTTTCTGAGAAACTGCTCTGTGTTCTGTTAATTCATCTCACAGAGTTACATCTTTCCCTTCAAGAAACCTTTCGCTAAGGCTGTTCTTGTGGAATTCGCAAAGGGATATTTGGAAGCCCGTAGAGGGCTACGGTGAAAAAGGAAATATCTTCCGTTCAAAACTGGAAAGAAGCTTTCTGTGAAACTGCTCTGTGTTCTGTTAATTCATCTCACAGAGTTACATTTTTCCCTTCAAGAAGCCTTTCGCTAAGGCTGTTCTTGTGGAATTGGAAAAGGGATATTTGGAAGCCCATAGAGGGCTATGGTGAAAAAGGAAATATCTTCCGTTCAAAACTGGAAAGAAGCTTTCTGGGAAACTGCTCTGTGTTCTGTTAATTCATCTCACAGAGTTACATCTTTCCCTTCAAGAAGCCTTTCGCTAAGGCTGTTCTTGTGGAATTGGCAAAGGGATATTTGGAAGCCCATAGAGGGCTATGGTGAAAAAGGAAATATCTTCCGTTCAAAAGTGGAAAGAAACTTTCTGAGAAACTGCTCTGTGTTCTGTTAATTCATCTCACAGAGTTACATCTTTCCCTTCAAGAAGTCTTTCGCTAAGGCTGTTCTTGTGCAATTGGCAAGGGGATATTTTGAAGCCCATAGAGGGCTATGGTGAAAAAGGAAATATCTTCCGTTCAAAACTGGAAAGAAGCCTTCTGAGAAACTGCTCTGTGTTCTGTTAATTCATCTCACAGAGTTACATCTTTCCCTTCAAGAAACCTTTCGCTAAGGCTGTTCTTGTGGAATTCGCAAAGGGATATTTGGAAGCCCATAGAGGGCTACGGTGAAAAAGGAAATATCTTCCGTTCACAACTGGAAAGAAGCGTTCTGAGAAACTGCTCTGTGTTCTGTTAATTCATCTCACAGAGTTACATCTTTCCCTTCAAGAAGCCTTTCGCTAAGGCTGTTCTTGTGGAATTGGCAAAGAGATATTTGGAAGCCCATAGAGGGATATGGTAAAAAAGGAAATATCTTCCGTTCAAAACTGGAAAGAAGCTTTCTGAGAAACTGCTCTGTGTTCTGTTAATTCATCTCAGAGAGTTATATCTTTCCCTTCAAGAAGCCTTTCGCTAAGGCTGTTCTTGTGGAATTGGCAAAGGGATATTTGGAAGCCCATAGAGGGCTATGGTGAAAAAGGAAATATCTTCCGTTCAAAACTGGAAAGAAGCTTTCTGAGAAACTGCTCTGTGTTCTGTTAATTCATCTCACAGAGTTACATCTTTCCCTTCAAGAAGCCTTTCGCTAAGGCTGTTCTTGTGGAATTGGCAAAGGTATATTTGGAAGCCCATAGAGGGCTATGGTGAAAAAGGAAATATCTTCCGTTCACAACTGGAAAGAAGCTTTCTGAGAAACTGCTCTGTGTTCTGTTAATTCATCTCACATAGTTACATCTTTCCCTTCAAGAAGTCTTTCGCTCTGGCTGTTCTTGTGGAATTGGCAAGGGGATATTTGGAAGCCCATAGAGGGCTATGGTGAAAAAGGAAATATCTTCCGTTCAAAACTGGAAAGAAGCTTTCTGAGAAACTGCTCTGTGTTCTGTTAATTCATCTCACAGAGTTATATCTTTCCCTTCAAGAAGCCTTTCGCTAAGGCTGTTCTTGTGGAATTGGCAAAGGGATATTTGGAAGCCCATAGAGGGCTATGGTGAAAAAGGAAATATCTTCCGTTCAAAACTGGAAAGAAGCTTTCTGAGAAACTGCTCTGTGTTCTGTTAATTCATCTCACAGAGTTACATCTTTCCCTTCAAGAAGCCTTTCGCTAAGGCTGTTCTTGTGGAATTGGCAAAGGGATATTTGGAAGCCCATAGAGGGCTATGGTGAAAAAGGAAATATCTTCCGTTCAAAACTGGAAAGAAGCTTTCTGAGAAACTGCTCTGTGTTCTGTTAATTCATCTCACATAGTTACATCTTTCCCTTCAAGAAATCTTTCGCTCTGGCTGTTCTTGTGGAATTGGCAAGGGTATATTTGGAAGCCCATAGAGGGCTATGGTGAAAAAGGAAATATCTTCCGTTCAAAACTGGAAAGAAGCTTTCTGAGAAACTGCTCTGTGTTCTGTTAATTCATCTCACAGAGTTACATCTTTCCCTTCAAGAAGCCTTTCGCTAAGGCTCTTCTTGTGGAATTGGAAAAGGGATATTTGGAAGCCCATAGAGGGCTATGGTGAAAAAGGAAATATCTTCCGTTCAAAACTGGAAAGAAGCTTTCTGGGAAACTGCTCTGTGTTCTGTTAATTCATCTCACAGAGTTACATCTTTCCCTTCAAGAAGCCTTTCGCTAAGGCTGTTCTTGTGGAATTGGCAAAGGGATATTTGGAATCCCATAGAGGGCTATGATGAAAAAGGAAATATCTTCCGTTCAAAACTGGAAAGAAGCTTTCTGAGAAACTGCTCTGTGTTCTGTTAATTCATCTCACAGAGCTATATCTTTCCCTTCAAGAAGCCTTTCGCTAAGGCTGTTCTTGTGGAATTGGCAAAGGGATATTTGGAAGCCCATAGAGGGCTATGGTGGAAAAGGAAATATCTTCCGTTTAACACTGGAAAGAAGCTTTCTGAGAAACTGCTCTGTGTTCTGTTAATTCATCTCACAGAGTTACATCTTTCCCTTCAAGAAGCCTTTCGCTAAGGCTGTTCTTGTGGAATTGGCAAAGGGATATTTGGAAGCCCATAGAGGGCTATGGTGAAAAAGGAAATAACTTCCGTTCAAACCTGGAAAGAAGCTTTCTGAGAAACTGCTCTGTGTTCTGTTAATTCATCTCACAGAGTTACATCTTTCCCCTCAAGAAGCCTTTCGCTAAGGCTGTTCTTGTGGAATAGGCAAAGGGATATTTGGAAGCCCATAGAGGGCTATGGTGAAAAAGGAAATACCTACCGTTCAAAACTGGAAAGAAGCTTTCTGAGAAACTGCTCTGTGTTCTGTTAATTCATCTCACAGAGTTACATCTTTCCCTTCAAGAAGCCTTTAGCTAAGGCTGGTCTTGTGGAATTGGCAAAGGGATAATTGGAAGCCCATAGAGGGCTATGGTGAAAAAGGAAGTATCATCCGTTCAAAACTGGAAAGAAGCTTTCTGAGAAACTGCTCTGTGTTCTGTTAATTCATCTCACAGAGTTACATCTTTCCCTTCAAGAAGCGTTTCGCTAAGGCTCTTCTTGTGGAATTGGAAAAGGGATATTTGGAAGCCCATAGAGGGCTATGGTGAAAAAGGAAATATCTTCCGTTCAAAACTGGAAAGAAGCTTTCTGAGAAACTGTTCTGTGTTCTGTTAATTCGTCTCACAGGGTTACATCTTTCCTTTCAAGAAACCTTTCGCTAAAGCTGTTTCTGTGGAATTGGCAAGGGGATACTTGAAAGCCCATAGAGGGCTATGGTGAAAAACAAATATCTTCCGTACAAAACTGGAAAGAAGCTTTCTGAGAAACTGCTCTGTGTTCTGTTAATTCATCTCACAGAGTTACATCTTTCCCTTCAAGAAGCCTTTCGCTAAGGCTGTTCTTGTGGAATTGGCAAAGGGATATTTGGAAGCCCATAGAGGGCTATGGTGAAAAAGGAAATATCTTCCGTTCACAACTGGAAAGAAGCTTTCTGAGAAACTGCTCTGTGTTCTGTTAATTCATCTCACATAGTTACATCTTTCCCTTCAAGAAGCCTTTCGCTAAGGCTCTTCTTGTGGAATTGGAAAAGGGATATTTGGAAGCCCATAGAGGGCTATGGTGAAAAAGGAAATATCTTCCGTTCAAAACTGGAAAGAAGCTTTCTGAGAAACTGCTCTGTGTTCTGTTAATTCATCTCACAGAGTTACATCTTTCCCTTCAAGAAGCCTTTCGCTAAGGCTGTTCTTGTGGAATTGGCAAAGGGATATTTGGAAGCCCATAGAGGGCTATGGTGAAAAAGGAAATATCTTCCGTTCAAAACTGGAAAGAAGCTTTCTGAGAAACTGCTCTGTGTTCTGTTAATTCATCTCACATAGTTACATCTTTCCCTTCAAGAAGTCTTTCGCTCTGGCTGTTCTTGTGGAATTGGCAAGGGGATATTTGGAAGCCCATAGAGGGCTATGGTGAAAAAGGAAATATCTTCCGTTCAAAACTGGAAAGAAGCTTTCTGAGAAACTGCTCTGTGTTCTGTTAATTCATCTCACAGAGTTACATCTTTCCCTTCAAGAAGCCTTTCGCTAAGGCTCTTCTTGTGGAATTGGAAAAGGGATATTTGGAAGCCCATAGAGGGCTATGGTGAAAAATGAAATATCTTCCGTTCAAAACTGGAAAGAAGCTTTCTGGGAAACTGCTCTGTGTTCTGTTAATTCATCTCACAGAGTTACATCTTTCCCTTCAAGAAGCCTTTCGCTAAGGCTGTTCTTCTGGAATTGGCAAAGGGATATTTGGAATCCCATAGAGGGCTATGATGAAAAAGGAAATATCTTCCGTTCAAAACTGGAAAGAAGCTTTCTGAGAAACTGCTCTGTGTTCTGTTAATTCATCTCACAGAGTTATATCTTTCCCTTCAAGAAGCCTTTCGCTAAGGCTGTTCTTGTGGAATTGGCAAAGGGATATTTGGAAGCCCATAGAGGGCTATGGTGGAAAAGGAAATATCTTCCGTTTAACACTGGAAAGAAGCTTTCTGAGAAACTGCTCTGTGTTCTGTTAATTCATCTCACAGAGTTACATCTTTCCCTTCAAGAAGCCTTTCGCTAAGGCTGTTCTTGTGGAATTGGCAAAGGGATATTTGGAAGCCCATAGAGGGCTATGGTGAAAAAGGAAATATCTTCCGTTCAAAACTGGAAAGAAGCTTTCTGAGAAACTGTTCTGTGTTCTGTTAATTCATCTCACAGAGTTACATCTTTCCCTTCAAGAAGCCTTTCGCTAAGGCTGGTCTTGTGGAATTGGCAAAGGGATATTTGGAAGCCCATAGAGGGCTATGGTGAAAAAGGAAATATCTTCCGTTCAAAACTGGAAAGAAGCTTTCTGAGAAACTGCTCTGTGTTCTGTTAATTCATCTCACAGAGTTACATCTTTCCCTTCATGAAGCCTTTCGCTAAGGCTGTTCTTGTGGAATTCACAAAGGGATATTTGGAAGCCCATAGAGGGCTATGGCGAAAAAGGAAATATCTTCCGTTCAAAACTGGAAAGAAGCTTTCTGAGAAACTGCTCTGTGTTCTGATAATTCATCTCACAGAGTTACATCTTTCCCTTCAAGAAGCCTTTCGCTAAGGGTGTTCTTGTGGAATTGGCAAAGGGATATTTGGAAGCCCATAGAGGGCTATGGTGAAAAAGGAAATATCTTCCGTTCAAAATTGGAAAGAAGCTTTCTGAGAAACTGCTCTGTGTTCTGTTAATTCATCTCACAGAGTTACATCTTTCCCTTCAAGAAGTCTTTTGCTAAGTCTGTTCTTGTGTAATTGGCAAGGGGATATTTGGAAGCCCATAGAGGGCTATGGTGAAAAAAGAAATATCTTCCGTTCAAAACTGGAAAGAAGCTTTCTGAGAAACTGCTCTGTGTTCTGTTAATTCATCTCACAGAGTTACATCTTTCCCTTCAAGAAACCTTTCGCTAAGGCTGTTCTTGTGGAATTCGCAAAGGGATATTTGGAAGCCCGTAGAGGGCTACGGTTAAAAAGGAAATATCTTCCGTTCAAAACTGGAAAGAAGCTTTCTGTGAAACTGCTCTGTGTTCTGTTAATTCATCTCACAGAGTTACATTTTTCCCTTCAAGAAGACTTTCGCTAAGGCTGTTCTTGTGGAATTGGAAAAGGGATATTTGGAAGCCCATAGAGGGCTATGGTGAAAAAGGAAATATCTTCCGTTCAAAACTGGAAAGAAGCTTTCTGGGAAACTGCTCTGTGTTCTGTTAATTCATCTCACAGAGTTACATCTTTCCCTTCAAGAAGCCTTTCGCTAAGGCTGTTCTTGTGGAATTGGCAAAGGGATATTTGGAAGCCCATAGAGGGCTATGGTGAAAAAGGAAATATCTTCCGTTCAAAAGTGGAAAGAAACTTTCTGAGAAACTGCTCTGTGTTCTGTTAATTCATTTCACAGAGTTACATCTTTCCCTTCAAGAAGTCTTTCGCTAAGGCTGTTCTTGTGCAATTGGCAAGGGGATATTTGGAAGCCCATAGAGGGCTATGGTGAAAAAGGAAATATCTTCCGTTCAAAACTGGAAAGAAGCCTTCTGAGAAACTGCTCTGTGTTCTGTTAATTCATCTCACAGAGTTACATCTTTCCCTTCAAGAAGCCTTTCGCTAAGGCTGTTCTTGTGGAATTGGCAAAGGGATATTTGGAAGCCCATAGAGGGATATGGTAAAAAAGGAAATATCTTCCGTTCAAAACTGGAAAGAAGCTTTCTGAGAAACTGCTCTGTGTTCTGTTAATTCATCTCAGAGAGTTATATCTTTCCCTTCAAGAAGCCTTTCGCTAAGGCTGTTCTTGTGGAATTGGCAAAGGGATATTTGGAAGCCCATAGAGGGCTATGGTGAAAAAGGAAATATCTTCCGTTCAAAACTGGAAAGAAGCTTTCTGAGAAACTGCTCTGTGTTCTGTTAATTCATCTCACAGAGTTACATCTTTCCCTTCAAGAAGCCTTTCGCTAAGGCTGTTCTTGTGGAATTGGCAAAGGGATATTTGGAAGCCCATAGAGGGCTATGGTGAAAAAGGAAATATCTTCCGTTCAAAACTGGAAAGAAGCTTTCTGAGAAACTGCTCTGTGTTCTGTTAATTCATCTCACATAGTTACATCTTTCCCTTCAAGAAGTCTTTCGCTCTGGCTGTTCTTGTGGAATTTGCAAGGGTATATTTGGAAGCCCATAGAAGGCTATGGTGAAAAAGGAAATATCTTCCGTTCAAAACTGGAAAGAAGCTTTCTGAGAAACTGCTCTGTGTTCTGTTAATTCATCTCACAGAGTTACATCTTTCCCTTCAAGAAGCCTTTCGCTAAGGCTCTTCTTGTGGAATTGGAAAAGGGATATTTGGAAGCCCATAGAGGGCTATGGTGAAAAAGGAAATATCTTCCGTTCAAAACTGGAAAGAAGCTTTCTGGGAAACTGCTCTGTGTTCTCTTAATTCATCTCACAGAGTTACATCTTTCCCTTCAAGAAGCCTTTCGCTAAGGCTGTTCTTCTGGAATTGGCAAAGGGATATTTGGAATCCCATAGAGGGCTATGATGAAAAAGGAAATATCTTCCGTTCAAAACTGGAAAGAAGCTTTCTGAGAAACTGCTCTGTGTTCTGTTAATTCATCTCACAGAGCTATATCTTTCCCTTCAAGAAGCCTTTCGCTAAGGCTGTTCTTGTGGAATTGGCAAAGGGATATTTGGAAGCCCATAGAGGGCTATGGTGGAAAAGGAAATATCTTCCGTTTAACACTGGAAAGAAGCTTTCTGAGAAACGGCTCTGTGTTCTGTTAATTCATCTCACAGAGTTACATCTTTCCCTTCAAGAAGCCTTTCGCTAAGGCTGTTCTTGTGGAATTGGCAAAGGGATATTTGGAAGCCCATAGAGGGCTATGGTGAAAAAGGAAATAACTTCCGTTCAAACCTGGAAAGAAGCTTTCTGAGAAACTGCTCTGTGTTCTGTTAATTCATCTCACAGAGTTACATCTTTCCCCTCAAGAAGCCTTTCGCTAAGGCTGTTCTTGTGGAATTGGCAAAGGGATATTTGGAAGCCCATAGAGGGCTATGGTGAAAAAGGAAATACCTACCGTTCAAAACTGGAAAGAAGCTTTCTGAGAAACTGCTCTGTGTTCTGTTAATTCATCTCACAGAGTTACATCTTTCCCTTCAAGAAGCCTTTAGCTAAGGCTGTTCTTGTGGAATTGGCAAAGGGATAATTGGAAGCCCATAGAGGGCTATGGTGAAAAAGGAAGTATCATCCTTTCAAAACTGGAAAGAAGCTTTCTGAGAAACTGCTCTGTGTTCTGTTAATTCATCTCACAGAGTTACATCTTTCCCTTCAAGAAACCTTTCGCTAAGGCTGTTCTTGTGGAATTGGCAAAGGGATATTTGTAAGCCCCTAGAGGGCTATGGTGAAAAAGGAAATATCTTCCGTTCAAAACTGGAAAGAAGCTTTCTGAGAAACTGTTCTGTGTTCTGTTAATTCGTCTCACAGTGTTACATCTTTCCTTTCAAGAAACCTTTCGCTAAAGCTGTTTCTGTGGAATTGGCAAGGGGATACTTGGAAGCCCATAGAGGGCTATGGTGAAAAACAAATATCTTCCGTACAAAACTGGAAAGAAGCTTTCTGAGAAACTGCTCTGTGTTCTGTTAATTCATCTCACAGAGTTACATCTTTCCCTTCAAGAAGTCTTTTGCTAAGTCTGTTCTTGTGTAATTGGCAAGGGGATATTTGGAAGCCCGTAGAGGGCTATGGTGAAAAAAGAAATATCTTCCGTTCAAAACTGGAAAGAAGCTTTGTGAGAAACTGCTCTGTGTTCTGTTAATTCATCTCACAGAGTTACATTTTTCCCTTCAAGAAGACTTTCGCTAAGGCTGTTCTTGTGGAATTGGAAAAGGGATATTTGGAAGCCCATAGAGGGCTATGGTGAAAAAGGAAATATCTTCCGTTCAAAACTGGAAAGAAGCTTTCTGGGAAACTGCTCTGTGTTCTGTTAATTCATCTCACAGAGTTACATCTTTCCCTTCAAGAAGCCTTTCGCTAAGGCTGTTCTTGTGGAATTGGCAAAGGGATATTTGGAAGCCCATAGAGGGCTATGGTGAAAAAGGAAATATCTTCCGTTCAAAAGTGGAAAGAAACTTTCTGAGAAACTGCTCTGTGTTCTGTTAATTCATTTCACAGAGTTACATCTTTCCCTTCAAGAAGTCTTTCGCTAAGGCTGTTCTTGTGCAATTGGCAAGGGGATATTTGGAAGCCCATAGAGGGCTATGGTGAAAAAGGAAATATCTTCCGTTCAAAACTGGAAAGAAGCCTTCTGAGAAACTGCTCCGTGTTCTGTTAATTCATCTCACAGAGTTACATCTTTCCCTTCAAGAAGCCTTTCGCTAAGGCTGTTCTTGTGGAATTGGCAAAGGGATATTTGGAA